>NW_010430841.1:31843-48634 GCF_000710305.1 Buceros rhinoceros silvestris
CCCTTTTTTTTTTTGTACCAAGACCTCAAATTCCTAGGATTGCCCTTTTCCTAGTTGGCAGGAAAAAAAAAATCCCATTAAACACTCTGGGTTTCTGCCCCACTTTTTAATGGATGTAATGTCAAATTATCTTTCCTTGGTCTCCTTTGCGTGGTGTTTCTTACTATAACCTACAATAACCCTACAAATCCCACATGAACACTGACGAGAGGTGCAGAGGTATCTCAAAAAAAGCACACAGCGGTGCTGAGATCCTCTGTCATGTTCCCACTTGTGGTGCAGAGTTGGGAGTAGAAGATGCTTCCAGTCTCAGCCACCAGAACCCACAGAACACTCCAGAGAGGTACAAGGCTTTGTATTAGGCTTTTCATGCAAAGAAAAGTCTGAATGTCAGGACCCTGCCAGTATTACCTGGTAAATAAAAATTGCTGGATAGAAGATGCAGCATTAAAAACAGATGTTCTTTTGAAACAAGAGCCTTTTGGCATATCAGTTTGTTCAGCACAAAGAAGTTGGTGCCCAGGACTTATTTGTATGCTGTGGGCTGTGGGAAGGGTGAAGTGGTTTTATGAGTTGATAACTCAGCAGTGCAATCATCAAAAGCAAAATTCTTCTTTTTGAGAAAAACAACCTCAAAACGTAACTAACAGTGAATATCCAAAAGAAGGGGGATTCCTTTTGGCATTTGAAATTAGTGCATAAGTTTGCCAACCTTTCACAAGGTTTCAACTATTCAAAGATAAAAAAGTTATTTCAAAAAATCTGCTTGCAAATGAAAAGACCTATCTTCCAGTTGTCGCAGTTTGAAAAAGGGGGGCTGTTTCCCACCGAAAGGAACGCGACGAAATAGTGTGTCGGCTGGCAAAACCAGCCAAACCACACACAGAAAACTTTTGATGCTTGTTTACAGCTTATCAGCATGTTAACAAGCTCATTAAGGCTTTAGTCGGGCAAAGGAAATGATAACACACAGACTACATATATGAGAGATAGAAGCAGAAAAGTTTAATAGTGCAGACACCCTCGAAGTAAAATCATTTTCAAAGTTAAACCGGACTGGAAAAGGGAGAGAAAGAGATAAAGGGAGAATAGATAAAAGTGTACAGTTACATATAAAATCTTCCAATTGAAACGATCCCCACTTACAAACTCCGCCCCACAATGGCTCACCACGCCAGGGGGTGGCGGGGAGGAAGGAAGAGTCCAGTCCGTTCACCTGACGAAAATGCTCTCGATATAGGAACTTTCTCCTGAAGCAAACCTTTCATGCAAATAAAACATAGTCCCTCTTTCCTTTGGAGTGGCTGCAGAGAACTCTTCTTTGCCAAGGATAGCTCTTCCCAGACTCCTACACACACACATCTGCGCCACGGGCCAGCCTGGTCGCGTCCCAGGGGAATATCTTCAGATTCCCCCATGCGTTAGTGCCTACTTCATCCGCTGCAGAGATAAGGGGTACTGCTGGGTCAATCCGTCATGGCAAAACAGTTCAAACACCACCCCCGCCGGGAATCGGCAGAAACGGAAAAGGTTCTACCCATTTTGCGGAAGGAGTCTTTTACTGCTTCAGGGAAATAGCAGGTCACGGACGTGGCTTTCTCTCCTTGATAAAAGTTTCCAGTCCTGGGGCATGAGATTCAAGAGTCCTGCGCGGCGTATTTGAGAAAGCCGCAGAACGGACAAGATAGAGAGGACAGTAGATAGAGCAGAGGGGAAAGCAAGATGTCCCCAAATCTCTCAACATGCCCCCTTTTAGGAGTTCATTCCGGAGAGGCATGTCCTCCTTCCCAGAAGCTTGGAAGAACCACAGCTCTCTGGGAAGAAGAAAGCCGGACAACAGAAGAGCATCCGGTTCCACCATGTTGAACCTGGGACACTAGTGAATATCAATCCTCTGTTAACTGTTGTCACTTTATCATGCTGTAACTAGTAGATCGTGATACACACAGTGCTGTGCATATGGCATATTATACCTGTGGATCCAGTGTAAATGGCACTGGTGAGACTGAGGGCTGGTGGTGTATTCTGCTCTGCAGAATTAGAGAAGATCACAGAAATATCATTCCACTGGCAGCACTGCACCTGGGATGGCTGTTTCCAAAGGAATTTCCCAGGAAGAAAATTTTAGCACCAATTTCCAAAACACCAGTTTGTCTCTTTTGAAGGGAGCGTGTGAGACCTGTGAAAAGCCACTGCAGACATTAAAAATCAGTATTTCTCCAAAGCCCAGGGGAACTCTGAGATGTGAGATATGGGATCGTCTCACTGGAGCTGTCGGCTTCCTTCTGAAATTTCCAGCCCATCTACTGCTGAGTGGAGAGGGGATGGGAACACATACTCTGCTTGTGGCTGCTCTAGAAAAGCTCTTCAGCCAGACACTGAGAAAGGCATGAACATGATAGAGAGAGGAACAGCATTTGAACCACAGAAAGTCAGAATGAATAGAACTATGTAGCATTTTACATTATGTAGACATGTAATCCCAAGGCCACCTGTTAGACCAGGCTCACCACCTACACAACAAACTTCTTTCATCTCTGCCTTTGTTTTTTCTCCCAGTTACTGACTTTTTAATACTCAAGACAACCATGTCCAAAACAAACTTTTGAAAGACAATTCAGTCCCATGGTAGAGATATTTCAGACTAGGAACATATTTAATGTGTGGATGCATTGCAATACTATTTAACTGTATTAAAGACAAATGGGGAGATGAACCAATATCATGTGATTTCACAAAGGTAAGGTACTGCAACTCCAGTATTTCTGTAACTTTGGTTTTGAGACAAAGAGGATTTATCAACAACTGTTCTGAAAACACTTTAATCTGACTCTTCCAAACAGAGTTTAAAATATGAAGCACTGAGCAGGATCCTTGCCCCAAGAAGAATAAAGGCTAAAGGTGTGTTAGTATAAATACTCTGCCTTTAAACTTATGAAGTGGGTTGGAGCCACTGAAGTGGAGTGCTTTGCAAAGCAGATAGGGTTTCCAGGGTCTTTTTAAAGCATTATGTGGAGAGTTATTAACCTGTCAATTTTTCCAGGTGTATGAATGTTTTTTTTTCATCTGAGGTTATCTGCATTACCAAGCATTTTTGTCTTTTTCTGCCATTGATGGTGCTACAGCATTTTTTATCAGAGTTGTTCATTCTGACACACCAGGCAGAGAGCAGCACAGATTCAAAGTGCAAATCAAAAGGATATACATAAGAATAAAACTGCAGCTACTTTTGCTGTTACCCACCTGGCAGTCTTCACAACCATTCCCATGCCACCTTTCTCATCACCAAACCCACACTTTCATACATCACTACACCTTACTACTTAGGTCTCTGATTACTGCTTCTGTTCAAATGAGGGGTGTGTTTGGCTCAGTAAAAATAGGTTGAATGGAAAAGAAGTGGCTTTGCTTATAAATATACGACAACTGCACACACATTTGAAAATGCAGACCAAGTAAACAGGATCATGTAATCTTCTAGAAGAGTGAACAGGAGCTTTGATGACTGACATGTGGGAGAGGACATCAGACTATCCTCTTCACTGAATTGGAATTTTAAAAATATCTCTAAAGATAAAGGGAAAAGAAGCTACTTGATATTTTTATTTCTGAGACAGTCAGGAGTGAGGAGGGTATATTAATAAGATATGATAACTCCTAATAATAGAAACCCTCGTCTCAGTCCTTTTTCTCCATCTGGAGCTTTCCTATGAAAACAGATGATGTCATACTGATGCAAAATTTATATGATCAAATGTGTTCACATATTTAGTGAGGCAAATGTAATCACGCAAACAGTGCAAAATGAGGAGGCAAGTTGTATAGCAAGTATTCACTGTAAGACCCAGATCCTAATATTAAAGAGAAAATGCTAAGGGCCGTTTTTTCCACCTTTAGCATCAGTACTCTCAGAAGACAACATGAAGATATTTTCCAACCGTAACTATCCACAAAAACATAATCCAAACTACAATTTGCGCTTGAGAAACCAGTTTGTTTACTGCATGGTCTAGGAGACTACATAATGTCGGGTTGTCCAGAGATGTGGTAGAAGCCTCATCCCTGGAGACAATCAGCAACAGGTTGGACAGGGCTCTGAGCAACCTGTAGTTGAAGGTGTTCCTAGTCACTACAGGGGGTTTGGCAAGATGAGCTTTAAAGATTCCTTCCAACCCAAAGCATTCTGTAATTCTGTGATTTATTATACTGAAATGTGCAAAATGCAGTCAGAGCTCTGGCAAACAGCGTCCCCTTTGACAGGTAACAGTCTCTTTTCAGATGCTGTTGCGGCACTGAATTTTCACCAGCATTTTCTCTGACATCAAAGGATTTTCTGGCATACAGCTAAAGATACCATCAATCTGGCTTTAAAGAAGAAAGCAAGGTGTCAACACAGTGCAGAAGATCACACTACTATATTTCCCTTCAAATGAAATAAAAAAGTAATTACATTTCTTTAATGACAATATGTTATTTGTACCCTGGAATGGGAAGACAAAAATGACATTTAAATAAGTCTAAATCCATGCTCTAGAGCTACACCTGTACTAAATCAAAACATCAGTAAATGTGAAGTTTCTTGTTTTGAATGAACTTATATGTGCATAAATACCCCAACCTGTCATTATGCCATGCTCTACTATCATCATCGTCACCAACCATCATCATAATAATCACAGCTTTTGACTGATTTTTGTCTGACTGGGGATCTCAGTCTACTCCTAACAAGTCTGCATCCAAATGATACAACAGGCAGAATCAAGGCACTTTCTGTTTAATGCCCTAAGGTCTTCATGGCCTCAGGGAACTGTCTGCAGTACACCTGACATGGTGGAGTAAGACATCAAATGCATTTTCTTTCAAGATTGAATGGAGCCTGCTCCAACTGCATCAATATCAAAGAGATTACGTCTTCCAACTCATGAACACATACACTCCTCACTAATAGGATAGGTTGTATGCTGAAGGATGCAAAAAGCCAAATTCCTGGATTACATCTTGCTTATCTTTACATTGTCTGTTCCAGATCTGAAATTGTAAGGTTGCTTGCAACAAAATTATTCTCCTTTACATAAAGCACAGGTATATTGCCATCAAATCTAGGTGATACCACTCATCTTCTTCACATCACTGGAAATTTATCAGCACACAAACCATTTCTGTTCAGATTTGATCTAAAGTCATTTCGCCTGGACACATTTTTCTCTTTTAGGTTGTTAATGGTCTTTGATTGCAGCAGACAGCCTGAGACTAAGGATCTAGGGGACACCAAATCAAGTGGCAAAACCCTAGCATAAATGTAAACAAGACCAAAATGAGATCAGCCTTGGCATATTGTTCATTCAGTTTGGCAAGTGCCTTCCAATCACCAGTGGTATTTGCTAGTTTCTAAGGAGCCATTATTAATGTCTTTATTTTTTGCTTAATTGAATTTAGTCCCTCTCATTAGGAGTTCCATCTTGTGTCATTCAGACCTTTCAAATAAATTTGCCTTTGGTGTGAATAATAATATACTCGCTCCTTGAGGCAGACTGAACAGCAGTAAAACGAACATTTTAGAACACTATAATGCTTTGAAGAATCAGCCTTCCCCTTCTCACCATCATCTTTCTTACTATTTGCACTTCCATGAAACTTCCTTTTCTAGACTCATAAAGTTCCTAGAGTGAACAGTAGATAAACATGGTACTTGTGGGAATCTGATAACTAAAAACTGTGGGATGGAAGAGGCTGCAAAACCCACAAATCACAGAAAAGAGTTTGTTTTCCAACCAGCTATGCTTATAGGTTTTGACACCTAAATGAAGAGTGGTGTAAATTCATACCAGTATAGCTTGATTATTGGTGAATGACCTTTATTCTATAAACCTCATCCTTCAGCATTGTCTGCCGATAGGTTTACGCTCATATCCAGTAGCAATGTTCATCAGTTAGCCACATGTTTTTACCCCGGGATGTGCGTGTCTAGGTACAATGTCCAAAGAATTGCAACACAGGTAACGATGATTCTTCAGTAGTCCATGTCTCATTTAAACAAATCGAACAAACAGTTGAGAGCAATTCTTAGTGACTAATGTCATGATTTCAGAGGTGCTACCTTTTTCACCATAACAGGCATCCATCTTAAGCATCACTGATATATCTTACTTCATTTTATGTTCCCAATTCCAAATACTTTAAATTTTTTATAAACTATTATGATACCCTGAACATACTCACAAATCAAACCTCTATTTTCTTCTTTCCATGTTTAGTAAACACTAAATTCAGTTCACCTTTACTCTCATCAAGCCTATTTTACATTTTCTTATACCTGCAATATTCTTTTCAAAACTAAGACAATATATGCCCCAAAAGCTTATGATTTATTGTTTCGAAACTGCATATTTTTCTAAGTATTCTTCCACCTGTTATTTAATAATAGTTTAATCTGCAAGGTTGCCAGCTCTTCATGACTTTCAAATTAGCTATGCCTCCTTTTCCTGTTCTTCTAAGTTAGGACATATTTATAAATGCAGTTCATCTACGCAGCCATTTTACAATTCATCACTGATTTCCCTATTCCACCTCATTTATTAATGGATCTATTTATCTAGTGTTTGCACTGATTTATGTGAAACCTCTTTGTAATTCCCATAGAGTGTTGTATTACTCTGACAACTGACTTCGTAAGTGGAATATGGGCTTTATGTGCACGTTCACTGATTCTGTATCAAAACTTAAAGATGAAATCTGCCCAGGCTTATCAATGAATATTGTCACTGCTTTGCCACAGACATCAGTTTTCAAAACAATTTTGCCATTCAAGCAAATGAAACATTAAAGCTCAGCTCACATCCTCATGTCATATCATTAACATAAGTTTCGCCTCATATTGAGTTGGAGACAGAAATCGCCCAGGTGTATATGAAGGTGTAAATCTAGTCTATAAGATCTTAGTTTTCGGAGACAGTGCAGTAGGAGAGAAGAATACATGTTGACTTTCAGATCCATTGTTAGCTTCTGGAGGTTAGAAAATTACTGTCCCACTTGCACAAAAGCAAATAATCTAGAAGTTAATGAGGCACAATAATTTTCTTCTTAAAGCACTTTTTTGTTCAGTGTTTGCAGACAATCACGTTCTGCATGCCAGGAGTTTATTTTCCTTGTCATTTTCTATTTTGTTGACCTTATGTTCACTTTTTGTACCTTAAGACTGGTTCTGATTCCCAACCAGTTTGTTAATCTGTTTCAGCATGTTTAACCTAACTTACCCAAACACCAAAACCCTAACTGCTTTTCCAGATAAATCTTTTCAATTCACCCACACACTCCAAAGACTTGCATAGTGTCACCTACTGACACACATTAAGGTGAATCTTGTCCTAATCTTCTAAAAACCCAATTTAGCAATAAAGGCAATTTCTGAAACACAGAGTTTTTGGTCATGCACAATACTGTTCTCCTGAATCAGGACCCAAGTATTACACACTACCTTTAAGTCCTAAAGAACAACTTGATTCACTCTTAAAAATGTATTATGGTAACAGATTTTCTTAATGTTTGCACTGAAACCCAAAAATCCAAGTATCCTACCTGATATTTCATACTGTCAGCAATAAAGTATTAATTTGTTTTAAAGTCTGAATTGCAAACAGCCTTGTCCATTGAAAACCTCATTAACCAGCTTCTCTTGCAGACCAAAAATGGATCTGTGTTGTTCTAGCTCTCAGGAGGTTTGGCTTGGTTTTTTCCCATAGTTGTTTAAAATGAATATAAATTCTCCAGGAATAAGAAGCTCTGAATCAAGTCTATTACGCAGTGTCTGAAACACAGTCGAACATGAAATCTCAGAGATTATCAGAGTTTTATGAAATGCCACAAATCAAAGTTCAAACACAAGAAAAAAAAATAGGACACTTAATTAGTGGTAGGTAAAATATACTTTCTTCTAATGACTTAACAGCCCCCCATTTCAGCATGCAACAGATATAATTCAAAGCTCTAACAATACAGAAGGGTTCAGTAAGATGAGACCTAGGGGTTCAGGAGAAAAGACAGGTTAGTGGCTCCAAGTACTGCTGCACTCCTGTGCGAGGGAGACTTTGGCTGGTACAATGGGGTGGAATCGAGCTGGTGTGAATGCTGCACTGCCAAGGAAATTGTGCCAGACTCAGCCTTTACATTCTGCAGAATTTTGGTGGAAAATGGTGAAATTCAAGCAAGATTGCACAATACTGATATCACCACATTCTCGCATTTGCCTTCAAAAAAAAAAAAAGGCAGGTTTTGCATAACAAATTTTGCATATTTTGATGGCAAATTCAAACTCAGGAACTGTTTTTGTTGGAAATGTCTTGATGAACACTCAACAGAAATTCTCATTTCTCAGAAAAGAAAACAACAAAAAAACCCCAACCAAAACCAGAAAAAGAATAATTTATAATGTTCAAATATAGAAGTAACTCCACTCCAACACCCTAAAAAAGACTGGAAAAATATTTATCTGGGTCCAATGTGGATTGACATAAAAATAAAAATAGAAAGCAAACTCAAGAACAATAGAATTTCTTTTTCACAAAAAATTTACATCCTTTCATGGGGTACCCTCAGATGACAGAGGGACCCCTGAGAGGGAAGGGACAAAGAGAAACTTCATGGTGCTTAATTTTCAAACAGGACAAATATTTCAGACTAGATATGCCTTTCTAAACACTCACAGAAATAGAATTCTGGAATTATTTGGCTGAGAAAGGATGCTCTGGTCCTGCTGGTATTACATAGTTCGTGTATTTCAGGGTGGGATTTGAGTGTGGGTGCAATGGCAATGAATATTTGGCAGAAAGAAGTTAAGAATTAAAAATAAATACAAAAATTAAAACATGCCCCACTTTCTCCTTTCAGGAATGGGAACAGACAACCCATGTCTCTTTCATGGAAGGTGATCAGAGCTGCATCGTCTCCCAGGATTTCCTCTGTGGCTCATCACAAGATGAAACAGGACCCGTAATCAGGAAGGGTTTGTGTAACAAACACATAGAATTCATAGTGTTTCTCTACAAATGTTCTAGGGAAAATAAGGGGGCAAACCCAAATCCTATACTTTTTTAAAAGGAGAATATTTCCAAGATTTTGTAAAGCTTTTTTGACATGTGTTGTGACTGGCTGATGTGTTTCGTGTTTGTTTTCCTGCGAACAATATCCCTCACATGTAAACTCACTGTCCACAGCAAATGAATTAACACATTTTTCTCCTCTCTTTTTTCACACCATGATGTGACTGTTTGTGTTCCAGGAACACCCTCAAAAGGGAGCTTGTTTGCGTACAGGGTAGTAAAGATAATAGCAGTAAAGCTATTCCATTGCAAAGAACAGGGTTTAGAAAATTTATACAGATGCAAGACAACGGAACAAAGTGTCCCAGGAGAGCATTTGTTGTAAACCAGTAATTGCACTCCTTATAAGCATTCCAGATAAGTTGTGATCTGAGAAACTTTTAAAAAATGAAAACTGGGAAAGCCTGAAGAAGGTTCCTGAGATTATTAATGTAAATTGTCTGAAGTATTTGCTGAAGCCATAATGAACTTCTGCATGTGTTTGTTTTTCAGCAACACTCATTCAATCACATTTTACTTGCATATCTGCAAAAAGTGAATTTCACACCCATGTGCACAAATATTCGAAGAAAACGAATGGCACCTTCATAGCCATTCATGCAAGAAAAGCCCATGTGCTAATCTAATCAGGCAATTCACACAACGCCATGAGACAAATCTGCCCGATCTCAAAGAACAGAAACATTAAACAATGGGTATAAAGGCAAACCTATTCTTGGCAAAGTTCAAGGTGAGATGGCAATGAACTTTGCCTAAATACTTGTAAGATTATCATACCAAATCAAATTAAAAAACCAAAATGAGGATATTCCACATGAGGCAAAAGGAGCTAATGTCATTGAATAAAATATTAATTGTGAATTATTCACTTAATATTCACTCAGCATTAATATTTGGTTTATAATTGATACTGAATGGAGAAATCCTTGAAATGCTTTATTTATGTTTTTAAATACAGCTTTTTAACAGTTTCAAAAGGTTGAGAGATCGAAATTATCATAATTTTCCAGAAAATTTATTCCAAGACTGCATGAGGAAGATCTGTCTCCTGCATCTGGGAGGTTCCCTCCAGGGTTCGTTTTCCTTGGACTGTCCATCTCAACAGATTCAGAAAGGAATGATACCTCATCTTCTGATCCTCCTTTTGTTATCCTCTGCACTTTGTTTTTTATACTACATTATGCAATTAGTCTTTTTTTTTTTTTTTTTTGGATTTTTTTCAGCATTTGGGTCTTCTATGTATTTTTGTGTCCTTACACAAATGATGTTGTATTTCTCATTATTTTCCCTACTCTTTGGTAGCAAATGTTTGCACTGGGATAAATAATAAAAGATACTGGACAATGTTTTTATATAGAGAAAAAAGAAATCACAGGACATGTTCACTAAAACACTTGTGGCCACAATGAGATGCTCCAAAATTAACGGGTATGATCTTTTGTGTCATACAGACACATTATTACCTGTGAGCAGAACTGTTAAGGATGGTTCCTGTGTCTTTTTGAGCTTCTCTGAACTTCCCTAGTCTTTATGTCATTTCAGGACATCAATTTATGGGAACGAAACCTGTGCACACCCTGTCTGAGCACAGTCCAGTGCATATAGCACAGAGACCTTTGCACCTGTGATTCCGTGCAAAAATTGTTCAAGTTTTTACTTAAAAGCCAAATTTCCTTTTCCTCATAAACTGGCAAAACCCACCATGAGCCCTGAACAGAGGAAGCCACTTAAAATCCATGGGCAATGATTTTGATTTTCAGTGTTGGTCCCTTTTGGATTGCCTCTTCAACGGTTAAACACATGAAATATCCAAAGGCTGTCAAAGGCATTGCTATATTTCTTTGCTGATGTCCTCACGTACTTCCTGTGTGCATTAGAGATGAAAGTGGGGGGACCCATTTTATAAAAATAATGTCATATGTTTGGGGCATAATGAGATGAGGGAGGAATGAGTAAAGGAAAACACACAGCAGTAGAACCTTTCCCTCTGAGATGTCACTTTAATGCTTTGGTGGCTGAGATCACCATCTCTTTTGTCTCTATAAATACAAACTTTTGAATTAGCTGAGATTATAGCTATAGGAATAATCTTGGGATTCTTAATGCAAGTGACTGGGATTCAAATATTGTATTTCTCTGCTTGCTACAAAATACTCCATTCTCTTGGAAAGATCATTTCAATAGTCTGTTTCTAGTTTTCCTTGAAGAGAGGACAAGAAATACGTTCCTGATGCAAGTAGTATCTGGCACAATTCTTCACTGTTCATGACATGTTCAGATAAGACAGTGATAAACCACACACAAAGACTCTTTTTATCAGGTCAAGTTCTCATTGACTTTGATTGCAGTTTGCTGAGATAAAGACGGAAAATGAATTAAAAAATAGACCTATTATAAATAACAATTCATTTAAACCTTTTTTTTATGTTTATTCAATCTAGATTCCTCACATCTATGATGAATGATCTCAGGAATGTGGGCTGGTTGGTTTGGGTTTTTTCCTCTCCTTTTCTCTTCCTCCTTTTTTCCATACATAATGCCAGAATTAATGGAGCCCTGAGTTATCTAGGGGTTATTATAATGCACTGAAGTAATGAATAATCATTTATGAGGGGGGGGAAAAAAAAGACCAGGAATATCTGAAGGATGATGCTTGAAGTGGCCTGTCTAAATAATGCACTTGGATTATTTAAATATAGATTTATAATATTTAAAAATCCCTTTGAACTGAAGGACATTCACTTTCCTAGGGAAGCTTATAGCTCAGTGTTGCTGCCCACAGTTTCATATACCAGACCAGAATTTCAGGTAAAAATACAGTTTGGAGGAAAGACTGTGTGCAGTTAAAAGAGGTCTGCCCCTGTAAAAGAATGGGGAATTATTTCTAAAAAGGATGCCACTAAATATATGAGATCAAGAGTAAAACTGCTATTCCCTGTTCTCAATACAAGTCTGAGCTTGACTAAGTTGAACAAGATGTAACACCTGTATTAGAGAAAAGCACCAGTTCCAGGGGCTCTCTCCCTGCATCATCATCAAAAGACACCCTTTTTCATAAATTAATCATGCTTCAAAGTGCTTGAAAAGCTTTTTGTCTTTTTCATGGAACCAAAACCATCATATTTCAAGGTCCTAATTCCAAGCAGAGCAACTATTTCCGATGACAGCACGTGCAAAGCGAATATGTCCGCTTCTGAGGGGCAAGCTTTAACCTCCCATCAGTGTCCCATAAACAGCATGGGTGAGACATACTAGAGTAACACCGTGGTAGCTGATGGCGGTTGGCTGGAGGGACAGCCCTTCAGCAGCAAGACATGCCTCAACCAAAAGTTTTTTTTAGTAGTAGATATTGCTCTGCTTTAACAACATCTGCCTGGAGGACAATGGGGGTTTTCCATTTATTTACATTATGGTAAATCATTGCTGCACTTACATAACCGTGTCCACTGTGCGGTTTGAGCCAATTTTAACAATTTTCAGGAAAAAAAAAAACCCTCAGTCATGAAGGATATTTAAGTCAGAAATGAGAAAAATTAAGAGTACCAGAGGCCTACAGCTTAGGAGAAAGTTCACTGTTGATTTCTTTATTGTTGTCAAGATACCAATGGCAATGGCCATGCAGTAATTGTTTTCTTTTTTATATAATCAGAAATTGTCTCAACAGTAACTTCACATATAAACATCTTCTGTGAATGTATTGGTCTCAAGATAGTGTGTATTCCTATGTATGCACATCACAGGGTCTCTCCTTAATCTTTTCATATGTTATTTTCTCCCTTTTGGTTTCTCCTGTATGTAGTTTCTCTTCTCCCAAATCAAATCACCTCTCATCATTATCTCTGTTTTGGTTACCCCATCTCTCCATCCTCTTTTATCATCACATTTCTCTAGTCAGGCTATTTAATCCCCAAAGAATTTAAAAGAGTAGACTGAGACTTAGATTTTTCTCTTCAAAGCCTCCCGGCACAAAACCTGTATGCATTTGAAAAAAGGAAGTAAAAGGCTCCACAGGAACCCCATCATTTTTTTAAATAAGTGGCACAAACCAATTAGAGAAATGCCTAAATCACACTTCAGAATGACGGAAATATTCAAAATGTTTTATGTTTCCATCATTTCCTAAGTGTTTGCCAGTCCTTTGAAATGTAGATGAATACTAAATGAAACATTTTAAAAAAAGAGGTCCCCAACTTGAATGCAAGATTACATACAATGAACAGTAGCTTTTGAAAAAGATGTTGTAGCCACTCGCGCATCGTCATCATGGCTTGGCTTTGTGGATGAAGATTTGGGAGCCACTCATGCAAACAGGGCATGTAAGCACGAACACATAGGGACAGAGCCCTATGCAAAGTGGCAGTGTCTCTCTGAAAACCATTCCTGATGCCAGGGAAGGTGACAGGAGAAACAGCCTAAATTTTGTGGTCAACAGCGGTAGCAACATCATTTAAACACTACTGGATACCATAGGTCAAACACTTCCTACGTGCCATAAACCTACAGAAATGTGGTTAATAAGCAAAACTGAGTGCATTTTGCCCTTCTTATTCCTCCAGACTTGTTAGGAGAGAGCTTGAACGCAAGCGTTGAACTTGCTCTGGGGACCTGCATCAGGTGCCGCTGGCCTTCCCCTCCAACTGCCAGGGACAGGAGGACTTGCCCCTTGTTTCAGATTCCCCCTTACTTGTCTCAGGTCACCACAGGTAGTCTCAAAGGCACTGATCTGACCTCTAGTAACATGATCCTCCAGTTTTTGAGGGACCCAGTGGAACCTCCCTGAGGGCTGCTATTCCTGCAACGTGCAGGTAGAAGGAGATAATACCCAATGGTCCACACTTGGAATGGCCCAAATTTGACAGATGCAAGAACCAGACCCCAAGGACAAACATCTCATAATATAGATATAATTTCCAAAATGTCGAACAGTAATTTATTAGGTATTCAGATCTCATTTAAATAATTTTGAAGTTGCCTTGCATTATCAGTTGGGTTTTTTCTTTTTTTAATCACAGGGAGTATTTATTCCCATCCTGTTCTCTTCTGATGCTTTAATTTCCATGAGATACACAAACCAGTATATCACAAACTAAAAAAAGCACCAATAGGATATGAAAATGTTAGCAGGCCATACTCCCAATTCTCTATTGATTTTCCCTCCAATAATATGAGATTAATAGGACAAAGGGCATTAATGCAAAGCAGTGGAGATCTCATGGTTTAAATACCAGACTACTACACTGTTGTAATAGCTAACACTTCTGTATCTGACTAGTATGGCATCTGTATAACATGATGCAACAGTATGGCATGGTACATTAAGAACACTAGCTAAATAAAACTCAGGGTGGGGAGTTATGTAGAAGGAAACAATATAGTCCTGTGATTACTGACCAGTGAAGGGAAATACTAATGATTAAAATAGAGTAAAATACCTTTACATTTAAGCACACTATGATGGGAAGGCATTAACCGAAGTAATTTTCTGTGGTTCAGTTTTATGATTTCTAAAGATGAGTTGTAACTGCTGAGACTATTATTATCATTTATATGATTGGGGCTTATTCAATTTTTCATTGTAAACAGAGCATGCCTTTCACAGCGATGAACCAGAGTTCATTACAAGAGGATTTCTCTCCATTATGAAAATCTGTATTGACTTAGCTGCAGAGCTGGCACCAAAGCCAATCACAGCCTAAGTGAGACTTCCACCCTCAGATACGATATGCAAGTCACTATTTTATGACACTGGAAAGGAAGCATCCTAGTCTCTAGTTTCCAGCAACGTGGCTAGTGTGGCTAGTGTTAAAAGTGTTAAAAGTGTTATGTCAACACTTTTCACAGCTGGGCACAGAAAGTTGTGAGAAACCTAACAACTCTCAAAACTTAAACATTAGCATCTATCAGTGGTTCTAATAAGTTTTCAAATTTTTTACTCATTAGGCCTGTTTAGGAAATTATTTTCACTTAAGTGCCGTAAGAAGTTCTGGCAAGGTCAGTATTTTCACAGCATAACAAGAGAGTTTAAAAACTGGTCACCATGAACCATTCACTGGATTTTCATGTGCCTATTTACAAGTCCATCACAATGTGGTCATATGTTTATGAGCAAATTGTGTGATATAAATACCTGCTAATGTTGGAAAATGGTCAAAATCCAAGCATGAAAGATCATTGTCAGTGTATTATCAAGAGCATCAACAACTACATTAAAAAAAAAAATCCCTGAAAATATTTTATGGGACACTTTTTTAACACAGTACAATTTTTGAAAGTCATCCAATACTTCTATTACTCTCACTTTCTGATCAGGTAAAAACACTGCTGTCAACAAAACTGCCCACAGGCTCCAGGAGTCAAAGAAATAGATCTGGATGTAGAGATTTGGCTTGGGATTGTATTTATCATTGTGCTTCTGCATTTATTTGTAATGTACTGATGCAAACATTGCAAATACTGAACGTGGTGCTGAAGTCTGCTCTGTAAAATGTTACCATGAAATTCTCAGTGAAAGAATAAACATTTTAATACACAATAAGGAAAAGATCTCTTAACTACTTTCAAATTGCAAGAACATAGCATCCTGTCAAAAGTTAACCATTAGGTGTTTTTAAAGTGCCTATTGTGCAGGTGTTTAGGATTTGCTTGTTTAATTTGAATAAATGTTTTAACAGACTGCAAAATAATAATATGCTACTATAAAGCTATTCACTGTGGTAAGTGGGCTTGTGACAAGTATATCAGCATTTTAAAAAGTTCTGAGCTGCTACATCATACTGCTCTTTGAAGAGAAAAAGAGAGCCTCCCTATGACTTTCATTCTCAGCTTGGTCATTATTTTCATAAAAAAGATGTGCAAATTAAGCACTTTAATGTATAATCATAGGGGAAATATTGCTTGGGTTGGGGAGGTGGAAATATGGAATCTAAATTGCTTGCATTGAAAACATTGCCTTGTTAATTCTAGTTGAAGAGAGTTTATGACCTTTGTAAGAAGGGACAGACAACTCATGATGACTACAAGGATGTCATGAGGTTATGCAGGGATAAAATAAGAAGGGCCAAAGCCCAATCAGTTCTTAATCTGGCTGCTGCTGTAAAAGACAATTAAAAATGTTTCCATAAACACTTTAACAGCAAAAGGAGGGCTAAGGAGAATCTCCACGCTTTATTGGATGGGGGCAGGGTGGAGGAAACACAGTGACCAAGGACGAGGAAAAGGCTGAGGTACCGAATGCCACCTTTGCCTCAGTCTTTAATAGTCAGACAAGTTGTTCTCTGGTTACCCAGCCCCTGGAGCTGGAAGACAGAGATTACCCAAGGGAAAATGATCAGTTGACTATTGCACCACCTATTGCACACATCTATGGGCCAGATGGGACCTACCTAAAGGTACTGAAAGAACTGGCAGAAGAGCTCATCAAGCCCTTTTCCTGGCTAACCGGACAAGTATCGATTGACAGAAGGTTAGCCAATGTGATGCCCGTCTTCAAGAAGGGCCAGAAGAAGGATTCAGAGAACTACAGGCCTGTTAGCCTGACCTTGGTGCCAGGAAAGGTTACAGAGCAGAACATCTTGAATGCCATCACGTGGCACATAGAGGACAACCAGGTAATCAGACCCAGTCAGCATGGTTTTATGAAAGGCAGGTCTTACTGGACTTCTGTGACAATGTGACCCACTTAGTGGATGAGGGAAGA
>NW_010430841.1:48808-76510 GCF_000710305.1 Buceros rhinoceros silvestris
CTACCTGGACTTTAGTGATGCCTTTGACACTGTTTCCCACATCATTCTCCTGGAGAAACTGGCTGCTCATGGCTTCTATGGGCCTGTGCTTCACTGGATAAAAACCTGGCTGGATGGCTGGGCCCAGAGTGCTGGTGAATGGAGTCAAATCCAGTTGGCAGGCAGTCATAGGTGGTTTTCCCCAGGACTCAGTGCTGGGGCCTGCTCACTTTAACATCTTTATCAATGACCTGGATGGGGGGATTGAGTCAGTTTGCAGATGACAACAAGTTGGGTGGGAGTGTTGATCTGCTTGAAGGTCAGGAGGCTCTACAGAGGGATCTGGACAGACTTGATTGATGGGCTAAGGCCATTGGTATGAGGTTCAACGAGGCCAACTGTCAGGTCCTGCACTTGGGTCAAACAATCCTCTGCAACTCTCCAGGCTGGGGAATAGTGAATGGAAACTGCCCAGGGAAAAGTACCTGGGGGTGTTTGTTGGTCGACAGCAGCTGAAGCGGAGCCAGCAGTGTGCCCAAGTGGCCAAGAGGGCCAATGGCATCCTGGTTTGTATCAGCAGTAGTGCAACCGGCAGGACTAAGGAAGTTACTGTTCCCCCATACCGGGCACTGATGAGGCCACACCTCAAATACTGGGTTTAATTTCGGGTGCCTTATTCCAAAAAGGACACTGAAGTGCTTGAACGTGTCCAGAGAAGGGCAACTAAGCTGGTGAAGGGTCTGGAGCACAAGTGGACTGAGGAGGGCTGAGGGAACTGATGGTGTCCAGCTCGGAGAAAAGGAGGCTCAGGGTAGATCTCACTCTTGATAACTCTGTGAGAGGAGGTTCTAGTGAGGTGGGAGTCAGTCTTTTCTCCCAAGTAACAAGTGATGGCATGAGAGGAAATGACCTCAAGTTGTATCCGGGGAACTTTAGGTTGAACATTAGGAAAACTTTCTTGCCCAAAAGGGTGGTCAAGGCCTGGCCCAGGCTGCCCAGGGCAGTGGTGGAGTGCCCGTTGTTGGAAGATTTAAAATACATGTTGATGTGGTGCTGAGGGACAGGGGTTAGTGGCGACCTGGCAGTGCTGCTGGAACGGTTGGACTAGATGATCTTAAGGGTATTTTACAACCTAAATGACTCTGTGATTCTATATGTAACCCATAATTTTACGTATACGCTACAACAATTGTAACAACACCACAACAGGAAGCTATAGCCATTGGTTTGGCTCTTCTCAGAGCAAAGATAAGAAGAGATTAATGAAGCCAAAATGCCTCCTGATTTACATTTGTGTTAAGCTAGCTCTTATTACCTTCGCGTTTTGGTGAAAAATGGGGCATTGCAGTTGCTGATGCTGTTACCAGCTGACTCACAATGCCTACTCTCTGACTTTTGTATCTGAAGATGGAGGTCACATTTCTGACGGACCTCAAGAGATCTTGGCAGTGCACAGGCCTTATCTGGGTCTCACTTGGGTGTTAGGACTAATTTCCCCAGCAAACGCAATTATTTCTGATTATACGGAATATTGTGTCTGTTCAGAAATCAAATTAGCTGTTACCTGTTTCAGCAAAAGCACATCTATCTCATCTCCTTCCACACCCACAATGTGGAATTAATGATACCAAATAACAAGAGCAGAAGTTCAATGCCAAAACATTATCTCTGCTGTGCCACAGCTGGGCTAGCAGTGTGTCTGATCGTGTCCAACAGTAAGTGCACAGAGAAGAGCAACAGTAACTGCTAGAGGGGCAGTGATTCTTAGCACTGCAGTGAGAGGAAAAGAAAAGGGTCAAGACTGAGTGAAATCAGAACAGCAAAGTGGAAAATTAATGTTACTCCTTATCTCACCCCCTCCTAACAAAAGATCAATGAAAAGGAAAGAAAATCATACAAAACTGATTGAAAGGAAATCCTCCTTATGCAATGCATTGGAAACTACAAAATTCACAATGTCTTACAGTCAGATTGTGAGCGCTTAGAACAAAACAAAACAAAAATATTCAAGAGAATTTTTTCAAAGTACTGCATCCTTTTATAAGCTTTTAACATATGCTGTTACTGAGGCAAAAGCAGCATGAGGAGGAAAATCAGAGTAAGTGTTTCATGGAAGTAAGCTGGTTGCCTGCAGGTATCAGCCATGTACTCATGTGCTTTACATCCATAATATCACCGAGTAGATGCTTTGTGGTAGGTGAAGTATGTCAATTCTTAAAGATTGCCCACCGTCGGAGCAAGTCACCCTAATTATTTGATTAACGGACCCAGAGCTTTGCCTCTTTGGTGTTACTTAATGAGAGAAGAGACTCTGTGACACGAGCTCCTTCCAAAGAGGCTTCATACAAACCATAAGAGACTCCAGTCCTGGTAACCAACATCCCCTGTCCCCAGCCTGAATCTTATCTGTCAAATACTTAAACACAAAAGACGGAGCACATCCCTTCATGGCAGCTCTGACCAGCAAAATCAGAGGTTTGGTGCTGCCTGTGGAATAACCACAAAAACCACCTTAACAGATCATTTCATTGACTACAGAATGACTGGGATAAAACTAGTCAAACCTGATGAGGGAGTCACTAGAGATACGTGTTTATCTTTCTGGCATTATAGTGTCTGTGTCTGAAATGCTTCCACTCTTGAGCATGGCTACTGTCAGAGCCTATTGACTACACACTTAATCACCAGGTCCTCTGTATTTCTGTGCATATCCCTCTCTCTGGCATTTTTAATATATCTTGCTTTTGCTTTCAACTCAGCCACAAAGCTGTCAATTTTCTAAAATGCTTCTCTCACTCCTTCTCCATGCATGTCTACATTTCTGATGATCTCTAGATAACTCAAACAAAAGGCTGAGAATTCTGTTTTAAAAGTAAGTGTATTCAGTATTGCCAGCCCATTTTGGTATGTTTGAAGCAGTTTATAAAGTCGGTCTATTTGTGTGCAGTGCTGTAATGAGGTCTCATGTACAGGAAAAACCCCATCACACATGCCCCTAAGAAGCCGCTGACAACCTTAGCTGAAGCCTCATTTTAGACTGGGTGCTGGACTTTTTGTTCCTTTATTAAATTCAATTTCTTTTCTTTTCACTGTATTTGCCCTGATTTTTAAAAACATTTCTATTATCACTCTCCCAATCTTTGTCCTTTACATGCTACCAAAAATACACCCAGGGTATTCAGAGGGAGCTGATTTATAGATGAATTCTAGCAGATTAGATGAATAATAAATGAATTCTAGCAGATCGACACCTTTTCTTTGCCTTTGCTGAAAAACGGTTTCAAGTTTATCCTCAGCCTGCAGGAAACCTAAATATCTCTAAGAGGCAGGAGGACAACCAATGTGGTAAAATCTATACGGTTCAATGAATCTTTTTTTTTTCTTCACAGCATCTGGGCTCAGTGGGACCCTTTAGGTTTTTTAATTTCTTTTCCTTCGCTTTCTTTTTGTCCAAGAGGGGAAAACTACTGGTTGGCATCCCCTTCAGAGGGCATTAGCCAGACCTGCAGGTGCCAGTTCACACCCTGTCCCTGCCAATGTCCCTGCTGGTCTTTGTTTCAAGCCCTTCATCACACCAACGCTGCTGCAAACAGGGCCTAAAAGAATATTTGTTGTTTACAATTTACTGCCAAAGAAATCAGTTTGAGTTTTCGGCATCACATAAAATCACCTCTGTTTTCAATATCAGCACCCCAAATTTGAGGCCTATGTGTTTTCCCCTATTTATTTATCTGCTCTCTGGAGACCTCCATGTGGAAAAAAAAATCACCTTAATTTTAGAAGTTTACATATTATCCTGCCCCTTGAATTTGTCTGTTTGCTCAGGACATGTGGCTGGTGTTGGAATTGCTATAATACTTCAGAAGACAGGTTATAATTTCATGTAGAGAATGTAGGCTGAGCATAGATCAAATGCTGGAGAATCAAAGATTTTCTTCCCAAGCAATTTAATTGGGTATTATAAGGCTGCATTCTAACTGTGTTGGCATTGGTTTCAAGGATCCACCACTGTTTGGGATTTGGTACATAAAGAGAGAATAAATGGGCCATAGATAGGCAGCTATTTTTTAGAGCTATCTCCCAAGCATCATCTGTCCATTAAGAATTGAACAGGCTAAATCACAGCGTAAAGAGAAGGACAGTTATTTGTCCACTAACCTAAGAGTGACTTCCCAGTTTATTCCAAATATCAGTGAACATATTTTCTCCTCAGATTTAACAATATCTTTAAAACCTGTGAGAAAATCTACGAAATTATTTTTAAGCTACTGTCCCTAGGCACACCTGTGAAAGCACCTTCTAATTGTTTAATACAAACGTGTCAAAAAGCTGGACATTGAACTATATTTTTGTTAATTTGCCTTCAGAATCCTTCACTCCCTGAGATTTTGAATTTTGCATTTGGAAGCTGATCTCTTTGCCCTAACAATCTTAATTTCCTTGAAAATTTATCCTTGAGTTTCTTCTCTGCCCAGATGTCTATGCTAAAGGCAGAAATACTCTAGCTTTTCCTAGAGCATTCATCCCTTGTATAGAGAAGTTTTACCTGAATTCAGCTTCAGCAAATAAAACCACAAATAATAATTAAATAATTATTATTGACATATAGATTCTTCATTCTTTATCATTCAGGATCAATGCTACAAGGAGAGCAATAGGGACTGCGCAGAGACCATGGGGAAGAGGCAATACTATTTTTTAATGTTGTTTTTTTTTCATGTCTTGTTGCTGAACTTGGGATTAGAATGTTTAAGTCACATTCCTTGCTGAAAAAGCAGAATGAGATTGTGTGGAAAAGTTAATATTCTGATGTGCACAGATTACACTGAATTCCAAAGTAAAATCTGACAACAACGGTAAAGCTAGACTATTTCTAGTAAAATATTTTTATGGGGATTTTTTTGTTTTCTTTTGATTTATGATATTGTGAATTAAGAGATTGGGTAAGCTGTATATTCAAAAATTGTTTGGTGAGCTGTCTGCTATGGAAATGTCTGGACTTTGTGCACTCATATCACAACAGGGCCCAATTCTCCTTTCAGTGAAATTAATTCTGAGGGATCTCCCAGATCTGGCACCAGGCCCTACATTGTAATAATAAAGTCGTTACTCGTTTCTGAGAAGTCATCACTCATTACTGAAGACACTACCAGCTAGCACTGAATAAATTGCAGACCCTATCAAAACTGGAAAATGATTCATGTAATCCTAAACTAAAATAATCATAACACTTAGCAATGATGCAGCTCCTCACATACCTAAAGTGATCAATAAAGATGAAAGAATTACTCCTTCCAACAGTCTGCAAGGGGACACCCGTTCTTACTCAGATGAGAAAGTCATTGAAGGGTCATCAGAGTGGAGTAAAACTGGAAGATCCTCCTACAGAAATCCTGTGGGGACAACCTGACCAGGAATGATGACATTTCTCCCTGCAGAATGGTGAGGACAGTGCCCGAGGATGTGTGAGAATCTCCTCTTCCACCCCAGCCCTGTGTCAGTACCAGTGCCCACTGGTACCTGGGACTGAGTTATGACATATCTTTCCTTAGCAATTCCTGTAGGGCCAGAGAGCAGCAGACAGTCTATGGTGGCAATTGTTCTCAACCCAGTCCCCGTTCTCAATCTCTTTTCCCAGGACAACGGATTCAAGGGAACAACTGCATCTCTCTCTCTCTTCCAAGATGTAAAGACACAACCACGAGTGAAATGAAGCCCCACGGGAGGTGCTGAGTGACAAAAACTAAATGATATCCTGTTCTCGCCATCATGATCACTGGGGGGAGGAGAGCACAGGCACTGAAATCACTTCCCCAAGACATTTCAGGCAAACCATAGCTAAGCCAAGAATGAAAAACTGCAGTTGCTAAATTGAATTGAAAATTATTCTGCTGCATTGACTCAGACTCACCCCAGCAGATCTCTCACTACTTGGTAAAATAGAAAGTTGACTCGAATGGTGTTTTTAAATGCTCTTTGAAAATTACACTTGAAAGACACCTCCTCCAGTATTTTTCTGCTCCTCAACTGCCAAACCAGAAAATAACAAGAGCCATGAGATAAAATCCCAAACCAAAGCAGAATATGTGAACTGAAAATATCTGTAGAGGCTTTTTAAAGCCTGAACATCTCTCTTCTACTGTATACAACGTGCTTAATCCACAACTGTAAAAATGCGATGTACAGAACCCAGGGCTATTAGCCTTTTGTTCCCATAGCATCACGCCAAGGCATATTTGAAATACATATTTTTTTCCTAATATGCCCTGCTTTGTGTCTGAGAGTAAAAATAACTCAAGTGGCTGGTGTTTAAAGAAACAGAAATTCTATGGTTCTGATCCACCTTGGAGTTCTGGATATGCTAACGCCTCATTCATTATGTAAAAATGCCTCCTTCCACGATAGCTCTTTTCCTATTGCTAGTAATCTTTTAGCCCTTTCATTCCAAATCCTGATTATCAGTGGTCTGCAGCAAAACATCAGAAGTGCCAAGATTTTTGATGTTGACAGAACAGAAGAATTTGAGGAAGATTAAATATATATGAATACATTAAGGCAGGTAGTGTAATGTGTGTAAATGGCTGGGCAAAACTCCATTTGCTGGGTGTCAGTGCACTGTGGCTTTTTGGGATGCATAAAGGGGAAACCACTCGAGCTGCACACATTGTACTTCTGTAGTTTGCACCAAGCTCTATAATGACACATCCACAGCAACTGTCTGTGGGACTTTTTAAATGTCACTAGGAAAACTATAAAACTATAAAAAATTCAAGGCTAGATTTTCTTCTTCTTTTCATCAAGATAAGCCAGCAATGCCACCACTAATGTCAGCGGTGTAACAATGGTGTAAAACTCGGGTGAGAGAGAGGTGATTCAGCATCCTAATTTATTGTTTCATGTCAAGCTATTATTTTTCTGGTTTAGGGCTCAGTCCTACGGTTCTTCAGCACAGCAACTGAAAGCAGTGGTGCTGTGCCTGGCTAAAGGTTGCTCACAGTGAAAATTGGAAAAGGGTTTATTCCTTTTTTAAGACTTACACAGAAAGCCCACAAGCCTGTTTGCTCCATTTTTTCTCCCCACAGCTTTTTCCAATACCAGAAACACAGGCTTTGTTGCATGCTGTGGTCAGCCTGGAGAAGCAGGAGCGCACCATCACAAGGACTGCAGGAAGGAAGAAGGTGGAAGTGGGAACATTTATGTTCAGATTCCCTTCTCAGTTTTGTATCTGTTCAATTAAAAACCTACGAAAGACCTGGATAAAAATACATGCATTGCTGGTCCATCTTGCTAGGCAATTAATGTTTAATTAAGTTCAAAGATCACTCTACAATCATAGTTATTAAAGATATGTTTCTGGTAATTATTTATTTCCCCTAGGGGAAAAAAAAATAATAATAGCAAGTGCTATGAAGCCAGTTATAGGCCTGTTTTACATCTGATCCTTCTTGACAAAACAGGTGATTCCCACTCTTACCTGATACGGTGACTTTATTTCAAAGGTGAAAATAAAACTGCTGTATTTTCACAAGGACTGCTGATGGGTCTTTTGGAGATGCCCAGGAGTGCCTCGAGGAACGGTTGCTTGGCCAAGAGTGGGTGTGTGGAGGAGGAACAGGTTTGTCATGGTTATCTCCAAGCACCCAGCATGGAGGGTTGGGTTTCTGACTTTCATAGCATCCTTGCTCAGAGAAGTCATTAAGGCATTTCCCACCATGCATTTCCTCCCATTTCATTATGATTGTGTTGTGCTTGTTGCTTCCCCGCATTCCCCCCCTTCTTTTTTTTCAGAACTACTGACAAAGTCCCAGTCCTGAAGTCTAGATGTAAAATCCCCACGCTGCCTCCTAAGCAGCAATGATAGCAGTCACTGGTGACAAACAGTGTCATCAGGTTATTATTGAGTTATTGTCTTTTCACTGTGAAAAAAAGCCAGGCACTGAGGAAGGGCTTAGCACGGAATAAGGTCCTGCATCCTATAACCACCTGGTAACAATATATTTGCTAACACATGAACCCTTCATATTGTTTATTATTTGATAAGTCTTCTCATTCTAGGATAAGTGTATTCTTTTAAAACTACCAGCCTTGCAATCCCTATAGTGCATTAAAGATTTCTTGGTGTTTATTATAGCTGTAAACATTTAACGACTGATGATTAAATTCACAGTGAATTTATTAAAACCTGAAAGATTTAATTAAATGTACCTGGCTAGGGACGTAAATTTAAGATTAGCTTTAATAATTCTGTATAAAATGTAACATTTCTTGAATAGATGCATCTAATCATGAGAGACATTTTTTTATTTGCTCCTATTTTTAAATCTTAAGTTTTAATCCGCTTGCCAGTTTCCCCTTCAAAACACCAGGCACTGTTTTAAAACAAAAAAAAGGTAGAATGAGAATTGACAAATGGGTGAAATAATAAAACATGCTTCTGGCAGCCCCCTGCTAGGAATCATAAAAATATTACATTAATGCCATTTAAGAAATAGCAGAAATATTTGTTTGAAGAAACAACATTAACTCAAATGAGAAAACCAGCAACCAACCAAAGAAGGCGTTTTTGCTTTTTTCTCCATTCCCCTAGGTTTTGGCTTGCACAGGAATAATTGATATGAATGGTGAAAACACATTCTTTATTCATTATCTTCTCATTAGAGAGTACTATGTGGTAGAAAACACACCAAGTTCCCGTCATCTGCATCGCATTACTCCGAGTTACCTGGAGTGAATGTAACGTGTAATTTAAGCAATGTGGCATTGTAGAAATCCAGCTATTTCAGATTTAAAGGTTCTACCCACAGGCCAAAGTCAACAACTCAGTACTCCTCCTCCTCACTTCTGAAACGCACGCATTGCTGTATTACATACAGATTAACAGATAGATGCTCTGATAACGCGTACCATCTAATATGACTTTGACCATCACTCTTATTGTGTATTGTGCTTCTATTTTATTAATTTTCCTTTTCCATTTGGCCATCTTTGGTGCTGACATATGTTATATTTTGCCTAGGACACTAACTCTCCCAAGGGCCAATATGCTTACAAGCTTCTGGTTCAGAACTCTGTAAAGAGTAACTTTAAGATGTGATTATTTTAAACCCCTAATGGCCCATCTGAAGACACTAACAAAAGCTGAGTACTAAGCTGAGAAGACAGAGAATGATGCTAATTATCTCCAGTAATTTAAATATATAAACTAGCTTTGACTGTACTCTGTTTCCCAAGTGCTGAGTCCTCAGTTAATTCTTGCCTCATTCTCTCCAGGCATTGCCTGATTTTTTAGTTTATGAAAAGGTATCCGTCCTTCCAGTCATCCTCCTCAAAAGACATTTTAGGCAGCAGAAAAATCAAGCCAGCATTGTAAATAACTTATTTAGTGTGCAATTATTTTTTTACAGTACGTTTTTCTGACTGTACCCCTGTTTAAATGGAGGCGAGTGAGGAGATCTACAGCATGTGAATGGGAAGGTGCTCATTGCATGCCAACGCCATGGTTCTTTATTTGTTTGTTGCTCATGTTTATGCAAGTTAAAGACAAATACAGCTGCTGCTGCCTTCGCCAGGAATGACAGATGCCGGTCAAGGCTACAAACAACAGCCGCAACCAAGTTTGTAATGTATTTTTCATGGAAAGCGAGAAGCACTAATAGCCGGGAAGGGAGTGGTGGGAGATCTGTGCAATTTTCTTTGAAAAGGTAGCCAACATTTTCCAGAAACAAATATCGTACATTCAGTTCAGCTTCTTTAGTGCCTATCATGTTACAGGAATATTTACCGATGATGAAAATGCTGCAGAGCCAATCAAAACTCAGTGCCATACAGCCTGCTGCACTAGGACCCCAGTGTTTAAAATAACCCATATGTATTATTCATTAAGGGTTGATGTTTATGCAAATTACAGAAGCATGTGCCCACCTGGCCATCATGGGTTAATAACAGCAACAAAACCAACAATAATAATAATAATAACAAAAATACAGTCACAGCTTCTCCCCAATCAGACTAGCAAGCTTTGAGCCATCCCCAGAATCTATATAATCAATGATAATTCTCCTTCATTAAATGCATCAAAGAATTGGAATTCTTACCTGGTTAGCTTTGTAGAGCCCTCAGATTTTCTGGATGAAATAACTGACTGTGTGTGCAACCAAAAAAACTGAACTGAAAAGCTGATTAAGGGCACTTACTTAATGCAAAGCCACTCACTGAATATTCATATGATGCATGTGTTTATGCAAATTAAAGCAAAAGAAAGCCCAAGGGGATTGGTTGCCATAGCCCACAAACACTGTGTGCAGCAGAAAAATAGAGAATAGTGACAAACAGATCTTGAAAATCAGAGCTAGGAAGGAGAACAAGCCATAGAGCAAAATATTAAAAGTCTCACATGAATTATGGTTTTGAAGAGCTTTATTTAACCACATCATTTTTAGGCCTATCAGTTATTTTCTACACTGTACTAATCTGTAATTATCATCATTCTACAAGATAGTATCACTAATGTTAGTCAGCTTTATTTATTCTGTACTTGTATAAGCATATCAAGTTGATGAAAAAATAATTACAACAAAAATCAGAGTGTAATACACTAGGAACAAAACCCATAAGCTTGCGTTACACTTTAATAAGTCTTTCAGGTGAGGCTTTCTTAAGCAAAAAGATAAAGAAAAGTAGAGTGTGTCAGTGGGAATCTGCTAGAAATGAAATTTAGTTCCTTGGTATCTTAATTTTGTGGTGTAGCTGCTTCATCCCAAACACAGGATTGTGTGTGATAGATCACTGAGCTTTTTCTCACTATAACTGAAATTAAAATTAATACATGTAAAATTTTTATAAAATTCTACTTCTCAAATCAGGGTCAAATATATCAATACAAGTTCCTAATAGGGCAATCACCAAAACTGAAAATGCTTTTTTACTATGAGGTATTTCAAAATCAGAATGATATAGTAGATCAGCATTGCCATTTCCCTGATAAGAAAGAGCATATATAAATAGAAATCCTGCTCTCATGCAGTATATTATATTTTAGACTTTTCCATTTATTTCCATCAACAAATTACACTTCCAAGGGAGGTTCCCATTTGTAGATAATCCTTTATTAATAGTGCCATTGTTATTCAAGGTTTAAGAAGGATCAGAAGAAATAATTTCCTACAAGATGTGTGAATTACGGATCAATAGGAAAATCTGGCTCTTAAGTTTTGCGTGATTCCCACTGATATTGATTGGCTGCTGTTAGCTCTTCAGCTGAAAAAAAACCAAGAACCACCAAAACAAAACACAGCAGAAACTGCTGCTCTGTGGGTGCGCATGGACAGGGATCACTGGATTGTAGGAAGCAGATGGGCTCCCCTTCCTGGGAAGATGAGTTGGGAACAAATGCACCTTCTCAGAAAGTGGAGTGATGGTCCCTCTGAAGAGAATTGAGGTCTAGACTTGGCTTCATCATTGTGGAGACTCCACTGCCAGTTTTGCTTGTGAAGACCATCCCATTCCCACACATTTCCACTAGTCCAAGAGGGGACTGGGGAGATCGCCATACCAGTTTATGATTTCAGAGTTGATGCCATTGCTTGTTGTGAGGTTCAGGACCATGCTGTAAGGCCACCAGCTGCTAGGTGCCATCACATTGGTACCTGAACAAAGGCAAAGATACTCTCTGCCATGGGATGCCAAAGCCCTGTGTGAGTGACAGAAGGTACAAAGCAGAGATCCCTAACAGGCAGTTACAGGCTTCTTAGAGCAGGCAAAGAAAACAGGGTCACCTGCTTGGAAGTGGACTTGGAAATTAATTACTGGCTGGCTGAGGACCTCTAAAGGCAAGAGAGCTAACCATCATGGGGAGAGAAGAAGGTGTCACACAGCCTGAGAGAGAAGCCGTGTCCTGAAAGATGAGCTTTCCAAAAGTCAAAAGATTCTAAAGAAGTAGAAATGTGCTTATTTATATTTAATAATTTGTGGAGAATAGTTGTGCTAAAAGATCCCTGGAAAGGCTGTGAATCTCACAGGATCGACGCTACCACAGGGAGCCAAGTAGTCAAATAGAAAATGCAGAGTGTTCACATACTTACAAGAGGCTGGAACCTCAAATTAAAGGAAGAAAAGAGATGTATCTGGGGACAGAAACAATTTGTTATCAGGGCAGAAGGCAGGAAGGGAGACCAGAAGGTCAAGAGAAGATGCAGTCCTGCATTGTTCTTGTGGGGAGAAGGTTTGTGACTGGAATGGGGGTCTCATGAGCAGTTGAGTAATAAATACCCATCAGGACTAATCAACTGGTAAATATAACTATGTGTATTTAAAAAAAAGAACTAAGGGGGACAACAAACACATGCTAATCTCATCTGCATCTCCCACAGAAAAAAAATCTGTGCAACAGAAGGACTTTTTTCCTATTTTCAAGGCAGGCATACAGTACTGAGAGTGGGGGAATTCCAAATTATTCCATGATTTCTTTTGGAAAGTTCATGAAGATCTAATAGGACTCAAGTGCTTCCAAATTTTTCCATTTCTTTTTATAAGAATTAAAAAAAAAATTTCTTGTCTTCAGAGAAAAAATATTTCACCAGGCTGGCAACACCATAATATTCAGCCACTGACTGAGCTGGATGTGCATGACAACTTAATGCAATGATTTGTCAAACCAGCATCTAATTTATAACATGCATGGATGGGGAAAAGAGCACACTTAGGAGGCAGAAATGAGAGGAGAATATGAAGAAATTGTGAGGAGCTTAATCAACTTTATTTACTTTGTGAGGACCACAGTTAACACCATTCCTGGGTGCCAACAGGAAGATTCCCACTGGGTTCAGTGGGGTGGGATCAGTTGTGGGTGAAGAAGGTTGCGCTGCTGTTGGCTTTTCCAGCAGACTTTAGTCTTACTATCATGTCCTTACAGGTGTTTTTTTATCTCTATCACTTGGCACAAAGTGATTCAGAATGTGCTAAGGAGTTAGCTGCTCTTTTTTTCAACAAAGGGAATTTAAATTTAAATGCAAGTGGAAGCAGACAAAATTCTACCTTTTCAGCTCTAGCTTTAGCAAAGCCCTATGGGTATGACCTGATTCTGTGAAGTGGTAATTCTGTGCTGTAGTCATGTCAATCCCTCACCTTTCAAGCACACTAAACCAATAAAGTAAATTATTTTAAAGAATAAAGAAACTGAGAAAATCTGATCCATAAATTTACTTCTTTGTTCTGTCAATTGACTGACACTTCAGTCATCTCTAAGTACCTGGAAAAAATAATAAAAAGCATTTCTATTGTGAAGCTGGTGAACAATTAGGCAATTGTAAAACATGGAATGGCAAAGTAGAAAACGCATCTTCCCCTCCCCCAGTTATTACTTTTTTCCCCACAGCAAATGCCAAGTAGAGAAGCAAGGAAATTTCACTTTCTAACCTCTGGATTAATGACAATGCTGGAGATACTTTCTAGAAGCCCACATATGGAAATGACTATCCCACCACTGTTTCACCATCACTTAGATAAAGATGGGACAGCTGTTGCCCTTTGCTGCAGAGACCACGTGAATCTGTTTACCCTCAGCCATTTACACCATTTTGAAAGCTGAATGACAGAGTAACATGCAGAAGAAAACACTTCATATGCTCACCTGATCACTGCGTATCTTCTGGATCTTCAAAATTGTAGAAATCGTAACTCATAAGGCAAAAGCCTACTGATGTGTGACTCAAACCTTTTCAGACTTACCATGCTCCCAAGGATTTTATCTCACATTTTGGAGAAGATGATGTTAAAGATATCTCCATAAGAACAGGTTTTCTGCACCTTGTCAAATCTGCATGTCTACAAGGGAATCAGTTCCCTACATCCGCTCATCTCTCACTATTTTCCCTTCCTTCCTTCTTTCCTTCCTGTCTTCCTGCCTGCCGCCTTCTGTTTCCTGTATGTTTCCTGTAAACCCATGTTCACGGTTTCCTATTCCCTTCTGTCTTCATCCTTCTCTAGACTCTCAGCTGCTGTCCCAATAATGAAACATTTATTTCTTATTAGGAACTTCCCTGCTCTTCCCACCAACCCCAAATAATATTTGATACCCTTCCTCTCTGGGACCATCACCCCATAGCATTTGTGAGACAAGGCCAGTATACACCCATGCCAAATTAACTGCCCAGACACACTGCATTAGGAAAGTTTGATTCCATGTGACATAAACATAGATAAATCATCGCAGCAAATTAGACCAAGGAACAAAGAGGAAACATAAATTTGTGTCACATACTACTGAAATCAACAGAGAAGACTGAGAGGCTGCTGCTGAGAAATTACACAAAATATTTGAAGTCTGTTTTAAAGAAAGTTATTATACTGTGAACTGTCACAGAAACACCTGGAAGACATATCCACACCAAAAAAATAAAGAAGTGAATTTTCCTTGCTACTGGAAAATACTGACTTCTGAGAATAAAAAAAAGTAGTACCTCCAAACACAAGTAAAGATTAAAAAGTGTGGAGTGATGGGTAGGTGGGTGGGTGTGAGGGTGGAAACACTTTCTAGAGTGTTTGTGCCATTAGCTTGGATGAGACAAAAATAATTTGCACAGCAAACCTACTGTCATAAGGGAGAATTTGTGCTGCAGTCAAAGATTATGTTTTTAATGAAAACTGGTACAAGATGGAGGAGAAATGAAAGAGCAAACATTTATTTTCATGACCTATTGGGATCTTAAAATTAAGCACAGCATGTAGAAAGATCATGCGCAATTTCAAAAAAACATTGCATGTCCAAACATGAAAGCCTGCTCTCTTTTGGAAACTCTTTGCCATCACCCAGTATCCCACCTATCAGCGTGGACGAACATCTGTTTTCCACAGGCAAGCAGTGTAGAAAGGACATTTGGAGCCAGAACTAGAACCAAAATCCAGAGTAGAAAGAGTAAAGACTGAAAAATCACCTCTGGATTCTAACTTCTTTGTATGCTACTGCTGCAGGAGGTCTACTAATAGCAGCTTTGAAAAATACCTGGTCTATTTGATCACCACACCTGCAGGTGGCTCCTTGAATGTCACACAACCTAATATGAGTATAAAAATCTCACTTTCAAGCAACAAAAAAGACAAGGTGCCACTGGTAAACCTGATCAGGGGAAAAAAAAAGAGAGAGAGAGAAAAATAGATTATCTGATACTAGTACTGAAATACCGTTCTGTAACATGAAGGTGTAGGTGAAGGTGCTGTGAACATAGTCCTGAAGATCTGGCTTCCTGGGAGATGTAATTTTGCATAAGAACTTAAAAAGAAAAGAAATTGCCAGATTCTGATTATGAAAGGTGTCAAGGTTGGCAGTGCGTGTTAATAATCTGATATATGTTTTATACCACTTCTTTAGTAAATGTGGTATATATGTTATTCAGCAGCAGAGATAAAAAATTAAAGAATTTCTGTGTTTGCTTCTTTTTTTCCTTTCTCCTTTGAATGGTAAGTATTCTATATCTCTAGGCTGCTAAGGATGAATGATTTGATCAGGGAGGGCCTGGGCAGCTGGCAGAGAATTTCCAAGGATTTGTATTGTCCCTTTAGATAAGAGAAAACTCAAAGCAAAGGGCTGCTCTTATTGGGATACTCATTCTCAGAGCACAAAAGAGTGTTTCTTTACTCTATATTGCTTTTTGATAGAATCAATAGTGACTAAATACTCTTCAAGGTGTCTCAGTCTGAACTCCTGAATTGCCTAGATGACTTTTAGCAGAAATGAAAATCTCATGGGGTCAAAAAGCTTTGTGTCCATCGCTCTTCTGTCTATGAAAACTTCAGCTTATGAATTCAATATCAAGCACAAAGAATAAATCTGAGCAGGGGCTATATGCCTCCAGAACAAAAGATTCAGGCATTTTTTTTCCCTCCTCCCTCTCAGTCTCTCATTTTTTTTTTCCCCCAACACATTACCTAAGGGAAGGCAGGAGATGAAATCTTGAACTTTCCAGATACACAAGCACTGTCATCTGTACACACTACCAAAACTGACGTTCTTCCTCACAGAGCAACAGTTGGTTTACGGAGCATGTGGGTTTATTTGCTTTTCTTTCCCTGAGAAGAGTCAGCGATTCCCATCCACGGTCTATAATACAGTTTACTAACACAGTTAATAATCTTTTTTTGTGACCCGAGAAGAACTCATCAAAAGATGCTGGGTCTCAATTTTCTTTGGAAATACACTCTAATACTGCTCCTGTCCTATGCACCATACACGCTGCATGGAACGGTTGATGTTTTGATGAACAGTCAACATATGACAACAAAACTAAGACATTCGATATCAAAACCTAGACAAAAGCACTATCAGCATTTCAGATACTCTTGTTTGGTTTCTCAAAGAAATTATTTTCACAGATGAAACAAATGATAAAAAAGTACATTTACCTTAAGTAAAGCATGTAGTAGAACAAAATTATATGCCTATTCAGAATATTTTTTCAGAAAGGGTTTTTTCCTGAAGGATGGAGCCATTCAGAAAAAGCATTCAGACACCAGCACACTATTACATTCTTTTTTTGTTTCTTTATTGACAATTCCTATGATGAGGATATGTTTCCCATTTTGCCAAGGGAGGTGACCTGAGAACCATTGTACCTCCCTCTACAGACTGATCAATGACAACACGAAATATGTTTCTCTCTGGTGATTTAACAGAGGATGAACCTCACAGCCAATAAGTCCCAGATACCAAATACACCATGAACAGGCTACAGAGGAGTCCATGAAAGGTGATGGTATCAAAGGGCTCCCTGGATGACCTGGCCAATACAGGCAAACAGCTCTTGTCCCTCAAGGAAACCTTCGGCGGGGGCAGCACACTGACCAGAAGCAAAACCAACTGCTGCTTCGATAATGGTCTGGTTAATGCATTACACCTTGCTGTTTGAGTATGAATACACCTCTATAGCTAGGAGTCATATGTGACATATTCAAAATCTAGCAATTATACTATTAGGAAAATCTTACAAACCAGAAATTGCCTGTCTACTGCTTCCCAATTAATATCCTTTTGATGATAGTACAATGGAGGAAAAGCATTAAAGCAATTTTTCTGTCTCAGAAAGCTGAGGAAAAAGTAACATCTTGAGAAACGTAAAGTGGTGTTTGTAGGCAGAGGTGTTCTTTGCTCTCCACAGTGTGCAATAAGAGCTGTCTGGCTGTTTAAATAGACTGTCCTTGACCAGTGTGTGGAACTCTTTTTGCTAATAGAAACCACAGATCTATTGGGTGGCCGTGAAGGTCTCAGACTCTGTTGCTCAGTCACCACAGTTATCAGTGTTATAGACCAAGTGAGTACGACACTTTCATTACTTCAGTGAAAAGAACAGGTAGGTGCAACTATCATGACCATAAAATGGAAAAAAACTGAGATGTGAACAAAGAGAGCAGAGCCCTGGCAAGATTTTTATAGTCTGTGAACACTACAGATTTTAATGCTGTCTGTACATGTGTTGGGTGCTTTGCACCCATCAAAAATGAAACTAAACATAATAACTATGTGTCAGAGTTCAGTGGATAAAAAGAACAGCATTATTAGTTGAAGGAGTGAAGTCATTATAATGTCTAATTTGGGAACTATTTGAACACTGGGAGTTTGCAAAGTGCATTTGAACATTGTTGGGTTCTTATCCTCTGTAGGAAAGAATAAGAAAGAAAAGAGGATGAAAAGAATATAAAACATGCAAAAGAGCCTTCCAGAGAAAAGAAAGACCCTAGGCTGTGTGTTTTTTTCAAAGCTGGCTTTTCTCCTATAAGCGATTCCGTTACATTGCAGGACCTCTGAGTACGTGCAGAACAGACTCCATATTCACACTCCAAAGGGACATACAATCACCCCAATAATAGTTTATATTTAAATTTCTGAAACTCCACTGTTCCACTAAAAGTCTGCATAAATACTTTTGCAATTCTAAGATTGCATTAAAAAATAAAATGGCTAATACAAGTGAGAACTAAATCTTCTGACTTGCGTAACGAAAGCTAGAAAGTCTCTGGAGGGGCACAGAACCTAGTGCACCAGAATAATTCAAATAAATTACCGTGAAGTGCAAAACCTGAAAATCAGATAGCATCCCTCAATTTATAACTGAAAAGGTACAAAAAACTTTCATTTGCTCCAAACTTAAGTAAAATTGCATTTTGTGAATTGTAGGACTGGTCCAGTAGTGCAGCAACAAACACTAGAGCATGGCAGGTGGTCATCTCTAGATTTTGCATAAAGATGATGTTCAAGTTACCAATCTTAATGTTTATAGATTCACAGGCAAAGCATGAACACCTTCGGGTCCTTATAATCAGGTTTCACTGCTGTAAAAAAATACCTTTCAGTTTTTCAGTGGTGGTTAGAAAAGGGGTATTTTCATTAGTTTTCTTATACTGTGTTCTGAAAAAAAATCCATTTTCACTGAAAAGAAGTGAAGTAAACTGCTGGTGATTGAAAATTAGCTGTCATTTGTGAGAAATATTGTCTGAACATTACTGCATTTGTCAAAACTTCACTGAAAGATTCCTGGACCATATTGCTCCTGTAAGGCCATGCATTTAATTTTCAACTTTATTTATGTGACATTTACATTATAGTACAAATCATAATATGGCACTGGTAAATATAAAAGTTGAAGTAGAAATAACCATCTGGAACAAAACACTTCAATAAAAGGTTACTTTTATATTAAATGAGAATTTTATATTGTGTTTTATGTGCATTAAGCATTTTTTAAGGTGCATTAGGGTTTTTTTAAAGGCTACTGACTTTTTTTTGAGTGTTAAAAACAACTTCGAGGATGTTCAGCATTCCAACTTTTCTTTCTCATCAGTGAGAAAAATGTAAGAAATCTCTGCAGAGCTGGGGATCATTCGCAGAGGAAAAGGAAGCCTCATGAAATCAGCTGAAATGCCACAGAGCTGACATCAGCAGGGTACCACAATGAAGAGGAAGGTGGAGGAATTTGTCCCCCTCTCCTGTTCTGAGGGTTTTTCATTCATTTTTTCAGGGACAGAGGATGAGATGAGGGCAGATTTTTTTAATTATCAGAGTTTCTGGAAGCTGATCAGATTTAATGAGCTATGAAGGTAAGAGGAGAAACAGCCTGCAGTCCTCCCTTCTGGCCAAATCTTGCAGGTTTTGGAGTAGCAACAGTAACTCTCACAAATTTATCAGAAGTCTCCTGCTCTTTGGAGATTTCCTTGAAGAGCCAGGGACTGGTATCAAGAGATAGCATGTAGATTTCCACACCTGTTTTTTTTCCTACTGAGAAGCCAAGTTTCTGACACAATTTGCACTAGCTCCTTATTTTCATTTGAAGAGGACATTTTACTCTGTTGCCTTCACAGGCCATCCTTCACGAAGTCCTCACTCTGCACTTGCACACTACTAACACTACTTGCATTTTCCAGAATCCCTGCAAAAAAATTTGTGTTATGTAACATTTTGATCTGCAAGCCCTTCTTATCTTCTTGTATAACATGAAGCATAAGGAGGATGTCGAGCCTGCTAAGAACTTCAAATATTATTGCAGTAGCTAAGCGATACATCAGTCAAGCTCTTTTTACGTGCTCAGAGTGGTGGGGTTTTTTCTGCTCCTCATCTTTCACATTCTAAAAATAGACATCACCAGCACTGGTTTGGTTACTTTCTTGTAGCTTCAGCAATTTGCCCAATTTCATTGCATGAATCAAACAACAAATCTGCAATATAATGCAGCTCACGTGCTATAAGCAAGCTGTGAATATAGAACGGCCAAAAGCAAAATTTAAATTGGACAGCTGAATATCTGAGCTTGAACTCTGTTCTTCCTCCGTATCCTCACTGGTGAAGCTGGAGTGTTGAAATGTTATGAGAAGATGAAAGAATATTGAACTAAACTAAATCAAGGTAGATTTTCAAAGTAAAACAAATATTTGTGAAGCAGTTTTCTAGTATTTGTTCATTACTATTAGGTGGCCAGTGATCAGGAACTTAAATCCTGAAAATGTTCCTCTATCCCTTGGTTTTGATTCAGAGCAGAGAACAAGCGACCTCTACATTTTTATATTACATCTGTGTTGTGGCCAGAGTGAGAGCAGAAAATCAATAACCTATTTCAAATACCTTGACTTTTTGGAAGGTTTTCAAGCCCTTCACAGCAGAACTAGTTTCCTGCTCCCATTTTACATGGATCACATTGCTCAGCATCATCAGATTTATGGACACAGTAAAAAGTTGATGCAAACCTCATCTTTTGCTCTATTCTTTTAACACATCATTCTTTTCTACAGCCTCCTGCTTTAGCTCCCCTTTTGAAACATCATTTTCGCCTGCCACTTTCAAAGCCTGCAGAGACTTGGGAAGTTGGACCTCACTCTCAGTTCATGAAGCCACTTCCCTGTGTACCGCTCACTGCTTTTTCTCCCATACCAGTCCTTACACTTGCAAGGAGCTCCCAGAAGGATTTATGTTCCCCTTTCAGCAATGAGGTGGAAGGGATGAATGGGAGCCCTTGTACTGGGTGCCATTTAAAACAGCTGGGGATCCCCAGGCTGTAACTCATTCTTATTTTCTTATGAAATTCAAAACAATGCATTCCATAACTTGCTCATTCTTTTAAGAAAAAAGAGGTCCATTGAAGGCATCTGGGATTTCCAGAGCAGAGGACACTTGAGGAGACCAAGGCCGTAAGGAGATTCTCCAGGCTTACCAAAACCGACCAGGGCAGGTTCATGTTCCTCTTGTTAGTTGAGATCCTCTTCCTGTGCATCTACTGCACTTGGCAACCATGGCTGGAAAAGGGAGGTGGACACACTCTCATAACTCCATATGCTGTATCTGTTTTGTTCAGGGATGTTAGGGTAACTTCCAAAGGATCCTTTGGGACTGCTGAGCTCACAGATATTCTCTACTACTCTTTAAGATTAGACTTCTGATACTACAAGCATTTAACACAGATGGGTGCAGCTTAGCTTTGATGGCTACTGACCTCTAAGGTAGTTTACCAGCAGTTTGACAGGCTGGCTTGGGGTTTAACTAGCTCAGTGACAGCATTTGACATCTGCATCTTATATTTTAACACTTCTTATACAGTGAAGTCGAACAATCTCTGCCAAGCAGTGTTTTATTTTTTTAAAAACAAGTCAGCTCTTGCATAAGAGGGCAGTATTAATCCTTCTGTCTCTTCTTCTTCTGACATGCTTTACTATCTACAGTTGAAAAGTCCAGCAAATGGCCAGACTTTGCTGGGGGGCGGGGGGAAGGGTGGGGGCTGGAGAAGAAAAAAAAAAAGTGGTGTTAAAGTAGAAGTGTTAAAGGAGTGGCAAATTACATTGTGAGGACAATCACCTTGCACTACTTTCACTCATTTTAAAAGGTAATAAATAGAGCTATTCACATGTATCTCCCAAGGACAGTGTGCTTCTACAGTGATGAAAGATGTTATATAAACATAATCCTATGTACTTCAAGATTTTCTTTCAAGATCTTTTTTTTGGTTTAAAGCTCTATGAAACGTTTCTATAAATAAGCTCTACCAGTGTACATCCATGTAGCAATTTTTCCCCAAAATCTTTTTCACACAGAATCGCTCACTCCGGTGCATATCTATTACCAACCTCAGTATTTGTCACATCAAGGTTTTCTTCCTCAGAATCCATCCGCTCTTTAGATGTCCCTCATTAGACAAAAAAGCCTTTGCAGGAAAAACTGCAATTCACCTTGGTCCACTTTGTGGATGCTCGACACCTGACAGCGTTGTTCTTGGGCAGCTAATCTGCAAATAGTCTAATGGAGCACTTTTATGAAGCTGCTCCTAAAGAGCTGACAGTACTCTGGTACTAATAGCTATTAAAGTGATGGATAGGACACATTTATTTAAAGCTCCAGCATACTCCTCAGAAAGGAGCCATGCACACAGACATGACTGCATTGACCCTGCTGTGCCAGAGCTAATGCTGAGCCAACACTGTGACCCCCGGGTCTCCAGCTGCATCTCCCAGGATGGTCCCTTGCCATGGGAGAGGGAGAGAATGCCTGCCTCTCCTCTGCTCCTGCCTGTCCCCAGCATCGCCCTGAGGAGAATGCTCATGGTAGGAGATGAAAGCTGCCAGCCATGCCACAGTTTGGAGGCTTGGTGCCAGCAGAGAGACAACACACACTGGCACTACAGTCAACCGCAGTCAACTGCTCTGAGCCTGAGCTCTGACAAATCAGCATTATTCATTTTTCAAAATCAACTCTAATATTTTATTCTGGGCTAGATGACAGTGGTCCCAGTGAAAATTTAAGTAGTTGAAAGGATTGTGTTCCCAACACGTAATTTCAGGTGTCTCCCTGTGCAAATTACCTGTGGGCCGTGATTTTAGGTACTGCTGGGGACCCTTTTGGTACAGTAATGTTGCCTGTGTTTAGTTATCCTGTAGCTGTGTTCCTCTACCTTTTGGTTCACCTACTCTGTGGCTGAGCTGACAGGACTTTATCATGCATCAACACTGAAGCATGACACCATTAATCTCAGATTAATCACAGATGTGCCAGCATCATTCAGTCCATTTTGCTACCAAGTACTGTAAAAGAATATTTCCATAAAGTATTTTAACCCACTCATTACCTGCAAAAACAATTGTGCAGTTGGGACAAGAGGGCTGCATTTTGCTGTGAAACACCACAGATGTATCTCTCTGCACCACTGAAGGACCTAAACCAGACAACTGTGTTTCCAAGCAATCTGAGGAACGTCGTGTACTGAATTCCTTAAAAAAAAAAAAAAAAACTTTAAAGTGTCTCAGCCTTTGTGTTTTGGGTTTGTGTTTTGGTTCATGTCCCTGATGGGGTAGATAATATGCATCGAAGTAGTATGAGGGAACATGAATGGATGGATATATTCAAATGTTTTTGGCAACATTTGGCACCTTTTATTCAAAAGCAAGAAGTGGTTGAATGAGTGACATTGAAGCGTAGCCAAGCAAGTGGCAGACAAACATAGCAGCATGAAAAACAGCAAGAAGGAGCACAAAGCATCGTCTGTTCATGGAGGTGAAATGGCATAGAAAGCAGGGAGAGAATAAATGAGATGTCTATTAAATTATTGCTGCAATTATACTGTTAATAATGATGTACAGAGACACTCATCTAATATCTGTCTAAATTTATCCTGTGGGCAAAAGTAGTCCTTCCTCCACTATACAATTAGACTTCCACTAGACTAATTAGTGACACAAATGCTCGAGTTTAATTTCTACACTCACAAATATAAATCTAGTGCATTCCTATAATATATAATACATTAAGTTATGTTAACGCAAACTGAACAAAAAGATCTAGAAAACCTAGATCTAGAAATAAGACCCAGAAAACCCATTTTAAAAATGTTTCTCTATTATTTTTCTCTCTTTGCCTGTTCATTACAAATAAATAGGAAGAAACATGAAATCTCAACTTTTTTTTTTTTCTCAAAACAAGAAATGAAGGCAAGTTTGCACATTTGAAAGTTATACAGAGGTGTAAGAGGTCTGAGGTAAGGGACGTGAGTGATATGATGACTGCAAAGTTTTTATATATAAAGAGCCTTGATTGTTTCTGTTATTTCTACTGGGGCCTCAACTGCTGCATTGAAGAGCTGGGAATTCAGGGTTGAATGCCTGTTGTCTCCTGGATAGTCTGAGGAAGGTAAGAAACAGGCACAATAAGTCAGATAAATGCATCTTGGACATCTTAGACACGGATGAGTTGATGGAGTGGTTCAGTTCTTGTGCCAGAAGGTTGACCCCAACCCAGAATCTAGACTTTTACCAACAAAGCTACACCCAGTAGCTCCTTGCCAACATGGTATCCCAAAAAGCTATGGCAGCTCTGGCTTTTCTAGCCACCCCAGGTCAACAGGGGCTCAAATGGGCAATCACAACCAGCTCAAGCACAGGACAGTAATAACCAAAAGATGTCATTCACCTATTCCTCTGCTCAGCATCACAGCTGTGTAGGCCATTCCCGGAAGGCATTTGTCCAATTTGTTCTTGTCTCCAGTGATGCTGATTTCACAGGCTCCTCATGCAAGTTTTACCAGCGCTTCAGTACTACCAGGCAATTTTTCTTAATGCTGAACCTGTTATTCACTCCCACAATTTAAGATTCCTGTTTCCTATTCTTCTTGCCATAGACATGGAGAAGTTGCTGCCCCTCTGTAGCAGCTTTCACACACCTGAAAACTGCTGTATCCTCCTTCATCTTTCCTACTTAGGCAATCCCACTTTGTTTAATCCTTTCCACATGGCCCATGGTTTGGTAGTCTTCTGCTCGTTTTCATTTTTTTCCTTGAATCTCTGTAACTGTTTCACACTTTTCTTGAGGCATAGTGGCTAAGACTGTGTACGCCAGTGCAGCTGAGATCTTAGTGATGTGCTGAAAATAATTCCAGGGTTTCACAGACCGCATTTCTGTTCATACTTCCCACCACCATTTTCATCACAGCATGGGACTATCGACACATGTTCAACATGTGAAACACAGCCAAACCCTAAAGATTTTTTCCATTGTATGTTGTTGTAACTAATTGATTACGCCCACATGCAGTACCTAGTGCATCTCCCTGAGAAGATTATAAGATCACGACTACAGTTTCCTGAGACTACTTTGAGGTCCAAGCCCAACCTCCAGCACACAGGCAATGTCTTCCAGTGCAAACCAGGCTGCAAATGCAACAGGCATATTCTCTGTCCCATCACCAGATTTCTAAAGAGAATATTGATGACTTAGCTGATGGAGAACACCACCAGAGTTGCTGAAAGGTGAATACTGTTTCTGAACAGAAATTACGACAATGCTGAATGAAGAAAAGCTCCTCTATCTTTTACATATATATACATATATATATATTCCCCTCCAGCACTCCTGTTCTTGGCAGGCCCCAGCCACCCCGTGCCCGGGTCTGTGATGTCTGGAGGTAGAGCAGTGACTCTTTCATGGGCACCCCCTTGCTGTGGGGAAGGAGCTTGCATGCCCTTGTGATGTTGAGAGCTGTGCTGGTGGTGGCATGTGCCTGCAGTGGTGTCTCCCAAGCCAGACAGGTCTCAGCTGAAGGGTCAGACAAGTGTGTCCACGGGCAGGATGGGCTCACTAGCCTTCGGGCAGCCATCCTAGGAGAAGGACAACTCTGACTCTAAACCCGGGCAGATGGAGCTCCTTTAGCCCTGTAAGGCATCCATCATCTAAGAGAAGGACACTCTAACCAAACCTACGACCTGAGGACTTCACTGTCACCGTCCAAGCTCGCTAGGCCCTGGCAGATGAACCTCAGGTGTAAAGGGTGGTGCCAGTTCTGCACACGCTGCGCCTCACCTAAAAAATCCACCGCGCAGGCCCAAAGGGTGCACTCATCGCTTGCAGTGAGCGCGGGGAAAGCCCTTCCCAGAACTTCGTTCGTGAAGCCAAGCCATGATGATGATGATTATGATGATATATATATATATTCACCCATTTGACACCTTTTCCACTGTTGTCACCATAGCACTCTTACAGAAGCTTATGTCATATCTAGCAGTGTTATCAAGAGGTTTATTTTACCCCGATTAGTCTTTCTTAACTGAAAAATAGTTAAAATCTTTGTTACAAATATTTTTATTACTAGGGTATCTAAGAAATACTGAATTGAATAATATAACTAAGCAGAGATTCTTGAATATATTATAGCACTATAAAGAAAAATGTATTCTGAAAAATGTAAACCAAAAAAGCCAGCACAAAGATTATATTATTATTACATATTTTATTTATGTGCAGTCCCTTTATTGTATGTTATATTATAGAAATCGAAAATAATGAAAATTCAATTGAGTTACTCAGAGTTCCAGCCGGTTCTTGCCATAACCCCAGCTGCAGTCGTTTTAGATCCAAAAGTCTTCTGTTATACTCAAGGCTTCCATACATGATAAATTTCGTGTTCTGGTAGCTAAATTTAAAAAAGAAAAAAAAAAACAAAAAACAAGGACGACGCTGTTTTATAAATTGGAAAATAAAACATGGCAGGTACTGAGGTGTGTGAACACAGACTAGTGAGACAGCAGAGGGCAGACTTTTTAAGGAAATCTTTTTTAATGGCAATCCTGTGCTAAGGGCAATGCAGGCTTCGAGACAGTTGAAATAACACATCTACAAGCCCTCACTGTTTGAAAAGTGTAGCACACTCACATCTTTATTCCTAAACAAGATGAGAGGTGCTGTTGACTGAGTTTCACCTATGTGATCCAACACATCCAATTATGTTCGTGTTACAGTGGCGTGAAATACAGGTACTAGAAAAATAAGTTGGGTGGGATGAGAATCATAAGAAAATGACCTGGTGTATGCAGAGCCCATCATACCAGCAAAGGGATACGTGGAGGTGGTGATTCTGATCTGAGCAGCTCTGAAGCGATTTGGAAGGGGAAAAGCTTTTGCACAGAGATTTGTAAATTGTCGATAGGATGCCCACACAGTGTGCTTTTAAAAACATGAAGTTTCCCAAAAGTACAGAAAAAACATAACCCACATGGAAAAGACCACAGCTAGCATTTGCAGAACCATAGCACACAGGCTCCAAAGCCCCTCCATAAGTCCCTTCAAAACACATCATCACCCAAGTGAGTATATTTTGCAACATACCTTCAGGCTCCAAACACAGACCTGGGTTGATAGACCTTAGGACGGCGCAGGGTCTGAAGCCCAGGTGTCCACATTGAGCCTAACTGGTTCATGGATTAAGCTGAGCACCACCGTGAGTGTAATTAGCCCCACATCATAAGATTATGGTGGCTTAACGATGTTGTGGGTCTCTATAAAAAACCTAGATCTCAAAAACACTTGGAACTTCACAGCTTTTGTCACGGTCCCTGGCAAGAATAGGCAGGTTGGGAAGAAAAAGGATGTTCAAATAACATGACTTGTAAAAATTATTTTGATCAGAGAACCCTGAAAAGTAGAGGTGGGACCAGAACTGGGCTTTTGTGCAGATGCTTATTGCGTTGCTGGTGGTCTTAATCTGAATGCCTCCCCAGTACTATGCTATTGTACATTATGAGATGAAAAGTGAAACCTTTGGCAGATACCCAGAAACCTCAAGATGTTGGATGTCCTGACACAGGAGAGACAACCACCTCCAGGAACGGACACTGAGGACTTCTTCCCTTGGATAATTCCCCTGAGAGTAAGGAATTCTGTGTCTGATATGACCAGGTGGGCTGCAACAGGATGGAGATACACCTGTCCTACTTCTTAAAATGAAATGAATGCAGAGGGACAACTCTGTTTCTCAGAGTCCTCCCAAGAGTCAGTAAATTGTCCATTTTTTCTTGTGATCAAGGAATAATAGAAAAAATACTCTACCATTCTGCAAGGTGTCACCTCTCCAAAGCCTAGCAGAGTACTCCCAGTGAGGATGACCAATGTGCAGCTGATGCACAGATGAGACCTCAGCTTGCAGGAGCAGGCATAGAGGCAACTCACTGGTCTTCAAAACAGGATTAATTTTCTCTAAAATGTTATTAAATAGTCTATCCATTTTTAATCATAATCTTCAGTGTTTGAGCACATGCTGTTATTGCTGTTAGAGCTGTTCTTGCTCTTCCTGGGGCTGTAACAAATGTTTACATTGAATTCACGAGTAGAAGTCCTGCTGCAAGTTCTCAACTTTCAAACTTCAGATTTTTTCATTTTTAATGAAGATTTGTCCTTATCCCAGAACAAAAGATATTGTCCGGTTCTTTAGTAACAGC
>NW_010430841.1:76611-103786 GCF_000710305.1 Buceros rhinoceros silvestris
GGAATATACATGGTTGTTATATATACAGAGCACTGGCAGAAAATTGTCCTTTAGGGATGGGAAAACACGTCACCGACATTTGACACAAAAGAATTACCTTTTTTTTCCTGCATCAGCTGATTTAACATGTGCCAACATTTAAACCTAACTGTACATACTATACTACTACATTTTTTAAAAACGCTTCTTGAAGAAATCTTTGAAAGTCCAGCAACATCCTCCTGGGGATATTTTGGGAACTTATCCTGAAATTGTTTAGAGCATATCACACTAAATCAGCAGACGCTGATTTTTTTCATAGAAAACTTGTCAAGCAGAACAAGGAAGTTTTCTTACAAAAACTATCATTTTTGGCTATCAGAAAATCTCCAGCAGAAGGTGGCAGTTATTTAAGACTAGTTTGTAATCTTTGACATCAAAAGTAGTACAAATGTCCACCACTGAATACTTAAATGCAATGTTTCCCCTCCTCCATACCACTCCTAACACTTTGCTGGGCACTGTGAATCCACCTCTAAGATGGATTAAATAATTAATTTAATTAAATACTGGTTAAAAAGTGTTACTGCCCCTTCCTCAGTTGAATTCTGGAGGGATGCCACTGGATGCAGTGAGGCTGCTTTGAATTTATATCATTGTAAGAGGAATAAGAACAGAACACCAGATGCTTTGCAATAGCAGGTTCCAGTTTGAGAGCCCGCAAATAGTCTTCCATCTCACTTTTACATGGATTCAGCATTGCAGGGAATTCAACGTTTTTTCACCCAGCTGAATTATCACTGTGAAGTTGATTTGATACTCTTGATAATCGGATTGGAGCACGGTTTTCCCTATTTTAGCTTTTTTAGCAATAGAAGGAATCAGTAATGAAAAAGAGATTATAATTACAATTTTTTTTACTTATTGGTCAGCAGCATCTTCTACACTGAATGAAAGAGTATTATTCTCCGTTAGAAAGAATCTATGGTTTAAACTGGGGCTGCAAGGTTTGGATACGCTATTACACTGGAAAGCCAGGAACTTTTAAAAATAAATTCTTATTAAACACATGGATTATCACAAAAACCACTGTTTTTCAGCACACGTTTTTTAGATGGGATATTTGTGTAATGATACACAGAACTGCTCTTACTCAGAGTTGTTTTCAGGCTGTCTTCTGCTCAATATTGTCTACAAAGGATTAAACATGAACAGGAGGTTGCAGCTGCTTAACTTCAGCAATATATTCTGGATAAAATGACATAATGCATCTGCATTTCCGGCCTGAAGAGCAGGTGCTGACAGAGGGTGCTCAAGGAGGGCTTGCTGTGTCCCCTCTCTCATTAAACCTGTCACTCTCTGAATCTGCTGTGAAAACAGATGATGCTTCACCAGATCTGTGTGAAACCTCACCCCTTTCCAGAGTGCGAGCCCAGATGGTCCCTGTAGTGCAACACCAGCTGCAGACCTACACTTCAGGTGGACTGACACCCAGATCTTCAGAGATGGCACTCAAGGCTCTTCAATTGCAAAATAACCAGGTCTTCAAAGTCTGCTTTTTCCAATGCTCAGCGTTTTTTAAATATGGGGTTCCTTCAGCAACGCTTTTGTTTAGCCATTTTGAGATGCGTAATTTGGAAAATGTTGTCTGGAGCATACACCTCTGAACGTGTTGAACACCCTCTGTGCCTACGAATGTCAATGGGAAATGAGAGATATTTCTTTTTTTTTTTTGCTCCTTTCTTGAAATTAAATGAAGAAGATATTTTCCATGGAAACTGTCATAATCACTTTTGCTCAATAGGTATTATTATCTATAATTAGAATAAATCTGGTTGATAATGACATCATGATGAATTCACTCCAAGATGCAGCTGTGCAGCATCTGAAGGAGTCAGTAAAATGTGGCTAAAGGAAATAAATGCTTCAGACATAATTAAGCAGTTCACACCCATTCATTCGTCCCCTGTTAGAGTGGCCAAAAAGCATCGATTCATGCTGATGAGAAAGAAAAGTGTGAGTTACTCTGGCCACATTCCACAATTCTATGCATTGCAATCTTAAAAAAAAGAAAAATAGAAATACCTGGCTGTGCAAATCCCCTGTAAATGGCAGTCTGTCATACAAATCTCTACTGAAATTTCCCCTAAGCTATTGCAACTGACCACTTGCACAGTTTTAGCCTCATTAAAAATTTCAGCACAAACCAAATTTTACCTGAAACTGAGACTATTAAATTCCATAGTGCAATCAAGAAATCAACAATGGTAATACCAAAGATGTGTAAAGAACCAACAATAAAACCACTCTGAATGTGATGCTGCACTCATTGTGGCACAGCTAACATTTTTAGGGTCCGAGAGGCTGGCTCACATTGCTTTGACAGGTTACAACTCACCAGCCCAGGTTGGAACATATTTCCAGCACAACACTGACAAAGATTTCTTAGGAACTGGAATTTTTCAATTGCAAAATTTGCACTTTCTTTTTCAGCCTTAGGGGAATTTACAAACGATGCTGCTAGACCAAGGTCAGTAAAAATTCCCATTCTTCAAAACTTGTCCTCGGTTTGTTAAAAGTGATCTGCAGGGGGCAGGTATTTTTCAAAACACAGATTTCATAAAATCACTAACCTGAAGCAGGGGGAATCCTACTAACTTAGCTTCTGGTAAAAAGGGAAACCAAAAGGTCATGCCAGTGCGGATTCTCAAAGAACAGGAAAAGAAGGTTGGGGCTTTCTGCCTTCCTAAAACATCATCCTCTCACTACACCACAGTGTGCCATTTTTAATAATGTAAGACCTCCTTACAAGATTTTATGTGATTTGTGGTGCAGTGCAGACATCCTTCATAACACAATCCTCTCAAAGGTGCACCTACAGAACTCTCTTTTAAAAAAGAGAGCGCAGCTGATCACAATTAAGTCCAAACTTCCAAAAAGCTTCCAATAAAATCCCCTAAAGTAGTGTCAGCTTTTCAGAACAACTCAGCACTCATCATCACATACAGAGCCCAGAGTTCCAAAAGGCTTTAAAATGTCCTGATCGCTTTTGAAAATGTGGTTACTAATTTTGGTCCTTCTCTAAAACAGTCGATGCCCACTTGCTGATGCCAAACTTCTGAAAATATGGCCTTTTGTGAATACACATTAAATAAAATAAAGAAAAAAAAATTAGAAAAAGATTTAAAAAAAATCTTCCTAGAGAAAAATTAAACAAATGAACTAACTTCCATTGACATTCCTGTTTTGAAGTATTTTCATTCAAAAGTTCTAAACTTATTAAGAGAAAGACTTTGCTCAGTACTTAAGGGCATCTGTTTGGGCTATGAGAATGCCAGGTCCCTGACTGAAACGCTATCCTGATTTCTGTTTATGGGCTTCCTGGAGGAGCTAAGGAGAACATGTGTCATTTCATTTTATAGGTTTCACCTTCCCAATCCCACACAGAACATCATGAAAGGCAAGAGGGAATTGAGGGTTGTAATAGCCATTTTAAGCCAACAATATTTTTGTAAGCCTTCTGTTGAAATAATCCTGAAAATTTCCAGAGGGCGGAGCTACCTATCAGATATTGAACTGTGGGTCTTTTTCTCAGTTTTGAAGTCACATCTGTCATTGACCTTTCAAATTATCTTGAAGAAATTATTTCTCATACTCCGTTTTCCCAATAATAATAAAAAATTGTGCATAGTATATATTGTATATACATAGATTATAGATAAAACTTCAACTGCTGACCAGGTGATTTAGCTTAATTACAGTTTTAGTGTAATTTGGTTTAATTACATTTGAAATCTCATTTAAAATATAAGTGAAAGATTGTAATTACTTTTATGGGCCTACATTAAGAGTATCACTTTTCTTTCGGCTCAAAGAGTGAAAACAAGTGGCACATTTTGGCCTTAACTTCTGTGGGCTTGAGAACTGCTCTCCTTGGCCAAACCAGCTGGGTCTGCTGGGGCAGGATGACCTAGTTCGGCAGCTGCACATCACTCAGAGTCAGGAATTAGAGGTGGCAGGGAAGGATGTTTGAGTACCGCAATATCTCTTAACCCTCTCAGCAAGTACTGATGCATGACTCTCTGGAAAGCTTCACTTTAGGCAGCCAGTTAAGATGGGGAAAAGGCAGTAGACAAGCACTGCATATTTGAAAAGCAATTTTCTTTTTTACAATAAAAGAGTATTCTTTCATTATCACATGCTGGGTAGAAAAAGGTAATTTGTGCTAAAGAAGTACTATAACAGCAAATTGTAGAAGTTACAAGAGTGAGCTGTACTTAATATGGAAAACATTTTAGAAAGCTGAAACTGAAATCTGTATGAGATAACTGCCTGCGTAAACTGCTATTTTGTGTACTCACATTTTACAGATTTCTGTCTAACATGCATGCACGTAGGCACAAACGTTGATACACCCATGCACACAAATACAGACAAAACACAAAATGCACCATGCAGAACTCACAAAACCGTTTCTACTATGCCAGACTGTCCTGATTCCTTACCAGACATCCATGAATTTATATCTTGCAAATGTTCTTCCCTATTTTGCAAAATTTATTACTATGTACATCAGCCACCAACACTCTGAACTCATGAAGTCTGTAAAAATAAGTGTCTGCTTATTGATTTACGTTTTTTATACCTGCCCTCTAATAGATTTACGGCCCAATTACAACAGCAACAATATTTGAATTGCTAGAGACAGGAAAAGATTTTGCTTTGTTATAAAGATTTGTTAATTTATGAAATCAATACAATTCAGAGTAAAACAAATCCATTTCAAATGTGTACACACATACATATTCCTGAATGTGCGTCTATTGGAAAAGGAAAAAAAAATGGAGTTGAAACAATATATTCCATTATTCTTTTTAGCACAAGGAATTTAAAGTGCTTAGAGTTTGGTTATTTTAGATAGGGAATAAGGAGAAAGAAGTATTTTTCTCCACTAGTTACACAGATAATTCAACAGAAAGTCCAATAAACCACTATTGCTCTCAAGTGCGAGCTGTCATTGTTAAAGTATTATCTATTTTGTGCTATCAGCTTCCTCTCAAAGCCCGTCATTTCAAAGAGAACAATGTCTAAGTAGCCTGATTTTCTGTTACATCTAAAAATCAATGTTAATGGACGTGTACATTGTAAGCCTTGAGAGATCTACTGTGATCACCTACTCTGACCTCCTTTGTATCACAGGTCACACAAACCCAACCATTAATTCTGCATTGACCCATTATTTCTAGTAGAATGATAGCATATATTTTAGAAAGATAAACAGTCACATTTTCATTCTTTCCAGTGATGGAGAACCCAACTCACCCCTAGACAATCTGTTTCATTGATTAATCAGTGACAAATGTTTTTGCCTCACTTTTAATTGAACTTTTCTTACTTGCAGCTTCTGGCCACTGTATTCTGCTATCACAGAGCAATGAATTTGCGTGCAGTGAATAATTCTACTTGCTTCCAGGAGCAATTAGGGCCTGGAATTATATAAATTATCTAAAAACTATCTGAAAACATCATTTCCAGGTTCAGTTTATATTCCATACTTCTGTTTCTCACAAATAATTTCACATAATGACTTCTCCAAGTCTTTTATAATGCAGCAGACAAATAGAGGATCCTCCAAGTTTTACACTATCAATGCCTTTTTTTTCCCCCCCCAGATTAGAGTCATGACACAGTCCCAATTGAATACTGTCTGATATTCCTGACACTTGTTGCTGAAATCAAAAGTTAAGTTTTCCATTAGAACATGAATTAAAATAATCTGATGGCACCCTTCATATGACTTCACATAACAATCTGAGGTTTGTGGAGTTTCCTCCTTTATTAGACAATTAGAACAGGTTAGGACATGAACTCTAGGAGTTACATTTACTGAGAGGATGCTAAAATAATTTTGTCCTTCACATGGACATAGACTATCACTTAATATTGTAGCAGGTCTTGGTAAACCCCTCAGTGGAAAACCTACTAAAGTCAGATTTGCAGCTAACTGACACTATTTCCTCAGCACATGTTTTATCCTGACCTAATTTTCCACAAGAGACAAACCTTGAAAGGGTCTAATTTGAAGAACTGATCAGAGAAGAAACATCTTTAGCTGCAATTTCCCTGACTTATTAGGGTGTATGGTTGAATTTGAAATTTAAAAAGCACTGAACAATTTTTCAAAGAATATTTTTGATGGCAAATAGGCTTAGTAGCCTTTTCATTGTCGCACCTTTTTGCTTTTGTTTCAGAATTATGCTCTCTATAGAACTTATCTCTGTGTTAAAAGTACTCTTCCACATTTTTGGTCATGAATGGTTTTGCTATTTCTGTGGTGTATGTCCAAGTCCATACCCAAATCTGTGCACATGTTCAGCTCTATGTAAGTGGTTGAATACATGCTTTGGAAGAAGGGATGGAGCTCACCTGACTTTCTCAGAGGGAGAGATTAAAATTAAGCAACTCCCTGAGGGACAGCAGGGCAAAATCCCTGGTTCTGTGCTCTTTCTCAGTTACACTAAAAATTACCCATTCTACAAATCATTGTTATTAGAAACATACTTACTATTATCTGCATTTTTTTGTTTGTATTCACCCTGTAGCAACAGTCATCACACAGCGCAGACATCACAGCTGATGTCAGAGAAGTTCTGTTGCCGCCTTGGCATTATTCCACACTGAGCGCGTAAATTTATAACCAGTTTGATTGCAACAAAATGGGAGTAAATCCTACATGATGAATGGAAAAACATGGATGCAAATCCATCAAATGTGACAAAAAACCAGCTCTACTGCCTGTAATGCACTTAGAGGTGTGTGGAAAATTCAAGACTGAATAGAGGTACACACAGGACCAAAAATGAGTTGTGGTAGAGTAATGAGTTTCAAGGTGTTAGGTGAACTTCCATTACTAGTCAGGTGTATGCTCTTTGTGCACTTCAATTATGAGGCAATAAAGCCACAGTGCAAGATACTCAATTGTATTCAAAGTGCATTTTAATAACTTTTTAATGAACAAATCTGTTCCTCAGAATGCAGTGCAAAGAAAATATTTTTATACACAATGAGGGATTGAAGGGTATTTTCCACCTTGAGCTTTATCTATTTGACTACGAAATTCTTCCCAGCTTACTGCGTAATTGGCACAATAACTATTAACATTAATGTTCTTCTGAGTAGGAATGGGCAATACAGCTACACCTAAGGTGGGTACCGATTACTCAAGAATTGTACTCAGCAAACAGCTATCAATGTACTCCAGTCACGCTGGGAAGATGAAACCTGTGAGACCCTGCAAGTTGCTGCCCAGGGTCTGTTCGTATATGATTTTAATTTTCATTAAGGACTTGGTTGACAGAATACATTCCTGCCCTTGGAAAAGGGGCAGTCCCTTTCAGCTTTTAGTTTGCAGATGAACTGAGATCAGCTAACAGGATTTCTCACTGCTCAAAATGCCTCCCTTTCTTGATCATATGAGTCCCCAAATTCCTTCTATCCACCATGCAATCTGCTATACCATGTCATACTCCCTGTACACCCAGAAAAAGAGGAGAAGCACCCCCTACATACCACATCCAGCACATCTGATACCAGTCAGCTACTCCGATAAAAAAAGTGTTTGAAAGGATATTTGCTCAGATTTGTACCACTGAGACATCTGTTCATACTAACTGCATTTCTTTGAGGAGCAGGGAATAATTCTGGTGAAATAGGCACTTTTTCCCTTCTTCCGTCTTCAAATAAAACAGTTGTGGTATCTAATCCTATTTTTGTTTGTTTGTTTCTGTCCAAAGCAATTCTTGAAATATCAGGAAAGCAGGAGTCTCCAGTACCTTGCCAAAATGTCAGTGCAGATGGATCAGAGGTCTAAGTATAGGTTTATGTTTTCTGTTCTAACGGACGGGAAATTAGACATTCAAAGATACTGGTTGATAATCTCACAAAAAAAAAAAAAATCTAAAAATATTACTTTGATGAATATTTTGCAAAATACGCCTACCAAAACAAAGCATATTAATAAAGGATTTACTGGCCTCAGCTGTTACTGCTGAAGACAAAGAATAAAAGAACAATCTTCCACTGAACTCAAGGAAGATCTACACTCTTTATAATTTTTATGATAATTACACATGTTTCAAATGTAGAAAATCTACCTGGCAAACAAGCCTGATCTTTTCTTAAAGGTCACCGAAGTCATTAGACTTATAAGCCTGGGTAAGTCTGATTAAAGCCAATAATGAATTCCAAAGTGAAGATTTAGCATATTCTAACAAACTCAAACTTCCAGACTGATCACTGGCTTTTGTTATATCTCTTTCAGCCTGACAAATCCTACCAAAAACCCCCACCCTTTGTGTGCATGATTTTTGCGTGTTATATAGAGCTGATCATGTTATAGGTAAGTAGCTGCTGAAAGGAGAAGCACCAACAAAGCAGATAAGGGCTTCAAGCTGAAAAGCACCTCTTCCTTCAAATATTCCTTCTCATGCTGCTGTCCAACCTCTCCAGGCTGGATACACAGTGATGGTGAAGTAAAAAAGTATCTCACTGTCTAGTAAATGATCTAAAAAAGGATCAGTTTCCTAAGGATGTATGCCCTGTGCCCCCTAATTTTTCCTTGCTACTCATCCATCTCGCTCCTGTACCCACTGTTTGCCATGTTTGACAGTGTGTGCCATGATTGTGTGTGTGCTCATGGATCAGCACATGCTGATTGACCAGCTGGCTGTTGTCTCCTAAAAATGACAAGGATCTGAATTATAACTGCCTTTGCCTCACTGGGGAGCACTAATCTGGGCTTGCACTTTCCAACCTGCCCTCAGTTTGCTGGCTCCTGCCAGCTGGCATAGGATGGCCAAGTGCTTCATGTCTCCACTTTTGTCATGGCTGAATACAGGTCTCTTTCTGTGACTAGCTGCCAATTCTTTACAGCATTCACAAGAAAATAGTATCTCAGAGCCCTACGGCTGGCTGTCAAGACTGTCCAAAATTCAGTAAAAGCTAAGAGACAGGTGGTGTGATCAGATACGTATTATTTTCCCAAGAGGTGGGCTGAGAGTATGTGCACAACTGCACTTTTGCACGTGCAAAATCAATGCACAAAATACAGGATAAAACATGAGTTTCAGTGACTTCATGCATTACCATCTGTCAAATGAGTCACAGAAACCAGCTGGGTGCACACATTCACCCTGTCCCAACCGTGAAAATAAAGACTACTCTCTAAAACCTCACCATGGTTCTGCAAACCTGTACCTTTCCACATTTGTTCTTGAGATCTTGACTGTCTTCAGTGCACTTTGAGCACTTACAAATTTCTTCCATTTTGACATGAAGGTTGTTTTCAACCCAGAGCAATTTTTGGAGCAACTTGGCTTTTCCAGACCTGCCATATGATTTTACACTCTTGAGTATGTGGCACAGCGTCCTTAGCTAACTTTCAGAGGCAATGTATGGCCTTAGCTAAAATAAAAGAAAAAAATTCCAAAGGTGGCCTTGATGCACAAAAGAAACACAATAAATATGTTAATTTGCTTAAAAGATTGCTTTGAAAGGCTTATCCTTTTCTCGCTTCTAACAGGTAATTTATTTAACTGCAGGTCTCCTTACAGTGAACCATTGTATCTTTTGGAACATTTGGCAACATTAACTCCTCTGGACTGTTAACAGCATGGGAGCGCACAATGATAGGATAACAGCAACAAGATGCAAAGCAGATAAATACCTCAGGCTAACAAAAGTACAATAACAAGGACTGAAACAAGATTTTAATATGCACAGTGAAATGCAGACTAGCTCCTGGGCTGGTGGTTTTATTCCCATAATATTAATCAGAAACTCCGAATCCTAGAAAACCTCTAATAGTCCTTTTAACACCCAAAGTTTGAGATGGAATATATTGTGTTTATTGCAAACACCCAAGCCTTCATTCTCCACTATTTTACACTTTGCCTAATCACTTCCAATGTGGTGTAAAATGGTGATGGAGCAGACTGATATAATTTTCCTCCACCATACACTATGCACAGCTGATAGTGATACACAAGGTGCTCAGAAGAAAGGTACTGGACTGTCAGTTGCTCAAATACCTCTTCTTTCTTGTTTCTTAGTAACCACTTTCTACCTTGATGTGCATCATTACACCAGTTTGACACCAATAGTGTCAAATTGAATAGTGTCAAACTCCGCTTAACACAAGACTGAAGCCCATGAAGTACTGCATTTCTTCAGTCCTCACTTGGCTGCAGCCAGGACTTCTCACCACCTTACAGAAGTCTGCTGCACGCTTGGCTTGTTTGAGCCTCTGCCCAGCAAGCCTGATTTTATTGGTCCACTAAAACCCCTGGTGTTTCTACAGATTACCAGGTGACCAGAAAAACCCCCACCATCACCATAGTCCTAATTGTCAGAAACTACAGATTTTAATGTTTTTGCCAGCAAACTGGTGTAAGATGGAAACAAAAAGCCAATAAGCTTTTGTCGGCTTAGCTAATAAGCTTTATTTTCTGTTAGGATAGCTTTAACTGCAGTGCTATAGCCAAAAATGCTTTTGAGTGAAGACTAGTTCAGATAAACCCATTTTTTTCTAGCCTGTGAAGAATTTAGTGACTATCTTCCCAGCAGTAAAGGACCTGGGGGTGCTGGTCAACAGCCACCTGAATGCAAGCCAGCAGTGTGTCCAGGTGGCCAAGAAGGCCAAAGGCATCCTGGCTTGTATTAGCAATAGTGTGGCCAGTAGGACCAGAGCAGAGGTTGTCCCCCTGTACTTGGCACTGGTGAAGACGAACCTCAAATCCTGGATTCAGTTTTGGGCCGCTGACTCCAAGAAGGACATTATGGTGCTGGAGGGTGTCCAGAGAGGGGCAACAAAGATGGTGTAGGGTCTGGAGCACAGGTCCAATAAGGAGTGGCTGAGGGACCTGGGGAGGTTTAGACTGGAGAAAAGAAGGCTCAGGGGAGACCTTCTCACTTCTCACTCCTTGACAGGAGGTTGGAGTGAGATGGGGGTAAGTCTTTTCTCACCAGTAAAAAGTGATAGGAAAAGAGGAATGGCCTCAAGTTGCACCAGGGGAGGTTTAGGCTGAACATCAGGAAAGGGTTATCAGGCACTGGAACAGGCTGCCCATTTCCTAATTCCTGGAGGTATTAAAATGACATCTAGATGTGGTGGTTCTTAGTAGTGCTGGGTTAACAGTAGGCCTCAATGATCTTAAAGGTTTTTTCCAACCTAAATAATTCTATGAATCTTGAATTTCTGCCCATCTCATACCCACTGAGGAAAGAAATTGCATTTCTGTAAAAGACAAGAGTCAGTAACAAGATGGAAACCTCCTTTAGAATGGGAAGGCTGGCAGTCAATGTGGTACAAATACTGGGGAAGCAGGTGGAGATCCCAGCCAACAGCCCAAATACCTTCATGTGAGAAAGTATCTGCAAAGCACTTTTATTTTTTGATTGCAGTTTACATGTGATGAAAAGACTTTCCACAGCTGCATTTGCAAGCTCGTTTTTTAAGCAAAGGGCAAGGAGCTGGCAGTACTGAGTCCTGGTAGTCTGGAAAGCCTGGGGAAACGTGCTTTTTCGGCCCAAGTCCTCTTTCACTTCACTTGCATAGAAATGGACTGGAGGAAAGGATGCAGAAAACCAAGCAGGAAAAAAAAGTCATTAATAGTAAGTACAGGCAGGGAAGCATCTTTAGTTTCAAGAACTGGGGCTAAATTTAAGGGCAGGCTGTTGATACTGAAGGGGAAGTAATGAGTCTGAATAAAAGTTTAAAGTATTTGGCTGTACAAGGAGAGGTTTCAGAGAAGGGACAGCTCCTTGGTCTTGCACAGGGAACAAGAGCATCTTGGATACCTAGGACACCTGCTACAAAAAGATAAAATGTAAAGAATGTACATTACTCTTCCCATTCTTGCACAAAGAGTGAGGAAATAGGACACAAATATTGGAAAGGTCAGCACACGCCAACACAGAGACTTGATTTAACATACAATCTTTCAGCTTTCTGCTTGGATGATGCCATTTAAGGCCTTCATAACCACCCAATTTCACTTCCGCTGAGGAAAAGAAGGAGCCTGAACATATCAGCAGTTTCTTCAGAATGTACAAACAGCAAACCAATTAGTGAGTCATTAAGCAGATGATCCTGACATTTTGAAGAGGTTCTTCCCGAGTTGTGCAGCCAATCTGCCCAAGAAGGCAGAATCATGGTGCTCATCATGAGACACTTTGCTTTGCATTTTTTATCAGGATTGGATGTCCTTTGTTTATAAACCAAAGTTCTGGTATTACAATGGACAGGACCTGCATGAACACAGCAGGTGACAAACCTTCCTTGTCTTTATCCCACTTTATGCTCTTTGCTGAACACTGACTGGAGACTCTGAACTACCAGATTTATCCACTGAGATCTCCAGCAGCCCAGAGCAATGGTAAATCTTCATTTCAAGCTCTCTTTTCTGCAGATTAGCTGCTGTCTTTTTTTTTTTTTTAATATAAAATCTGCAATTGCTTTTGTGCAGTGAGGCTCCTTTCCCCCACAGCAGTCCTAGCCAAGAAGGGCACCACCTGAAAACTAACAGGTTAAATAATAATGTGAAGTGGCCTCAACTCTCTGTTTGTCACATGAATAGAGGTAGCACTGGTCATGGTAGGCAAGGCCCTAACAGGAGGGGATAAGGACATGCATTCACGCACAGCTTTGTGTCAGTGTGCGACAAGCTATTCAGGGACAGAATGTGAATAGTTGCATCAGATGTGTCAAAACAACAGCAAGCATAGGAATGGTGTGGATTACTCAGAGTTTCTCAGCCACAGCTCCCAGGCAAATAGGGAAAATGTGCATCTTTGTAAGGAAATGGTCTTCTGTAGATGGATAGATTTTAAAACCAAAAGGAACTCCCTTATCATCATCTCATTATGGGAAATCATATGCAGATTGAGAACATAGTCAGCAAAGAGAGAGCAAACGATCTAGATGGTTTAGATTATAGCGGTCATGAAAATGGGTCAAGGTGGGCTTCCGTCAGTGTAGCTGAACATAGAACCTTGGGAATCATAGATAAATATTCTCCTGGATATCAATATGTTGTGCCTTTCTTACCAGGCTTGCTTCTATTTTTTAACTTAAATTAGCCTAACTGAACTAGTACTGGCTACATTTTCAGCTTTGTTTTGCTGCATTGCATCATTTTCAAATTACAACCAACAAGATCAAGCTCCATCGAGGAAAGTACTTGTCACCTCCCTCACATTGGCTCCTGGGCAGATGAAATCCATGGAGGTGTCTGGGACAAACCCATGCCATCCACTCCAAAAGGTAAAATAGACAGAAGCTTTTTCCTGTGATGTAGCCCAAAGGCTGTCGCAAGCCCACTGCAGCAGCATGCAAGACCAGACCCAAATAAGCTCTTCAAAAGGTGTAACCGACTGCAGGCAGTCTTCATGCACAGTCATCCCTCTGCCTTGTCTACGAGGACAGTGAAAGACCTGTGCTTATTCGACCATACAGCTATTACGACAACAGATGGAAAGCTGACATACAGGTGTCACTCAAGATTTGCACATCCTAAATGAAATAAAGAGCTCTCCACGTATATCAAATCACATTTGTGTGTTGTGGATGCTGGAAGGGAGCCCGGTCTTCTGCTGCATTTGTGTTTCTTGAATGACATAAATGGATTTATGTTTCAGATCTAAATACTAACCACCACCACCGCCCCTCCCCACCTCCTCCTCAAAAAAAAAAAAAAAAAAAAAAAAAAAACAAAAAATTTGTTTTCTGAAAGAACATCATCTCCCCCCCCCCCCCCCCCCCCAAAAAAAAAAAAAAAAAAAAGAAAAACAAAACAAAACAAAAAAAAGAAGCTTAAAGAGAGAAATAATGCAAATCCAAATGATACTTGCCTGGACATATGGGTTCTGAGATTCCTCTGTTATGTTTGATGCTTTTGAAGATCTTTCTTGTACCTTCACCTCTATCCTTGTAAGGGTTTTATCAGCATAATTGATTTTCTCCTAGGATCACTTCAGTTGTAGCTACTTTCCTGATAAGCTTCTCAAGATAACGTGGGTGTCTCTCAGTCTAAAAAAAAGGTTTTTTGGCTTTGAGAATCCATCCCCAATTTCTTTCTAAAGCAGGTGTCAGGAAATCATTGATATGTGACTGAAAATACATCATCCATCACTAGTCATACACATGGCAATGATGAACCAAGCAAGAAACACTAGCTTTCACTCTAGGGTTCTGAAAGTATTTACAAAGCGTAGCCTATTCACAGAGACACACTCAAGGAGATAGCCCCAAGAATGCCAGCTTTTCCTACTAAAGTCTCCTTGACAACTAACCAAGACATTATAAAATTAATATCTTCTGTGAAGAAGAAGAGAAAAAATTAGAACCTCAGAAAGCTCAGGCAGCTGAGGGTTAATTGAAATTATTTGGGAATTTTAATTGAATGTTAAATGGGTAAACCTGTAAGGATAACTTCTCTTGGATGCACACATAACTCCTCATCCATTTAGGTTTTGGTTAGCAAGGTGAGGACAGTAAAGAGATCCTAGAAAGGGGGAAGTTCTAGGATGTCACACCTTTCCAGATGAATGTAACAGAGAATCACAGAAAATGTCTGTAGGTCTTTGATAAATCTAAGGGCATATAATTACCAAGAGTAAACAACATACAGTTCTATTAAAGCCAGCTTCACCAAAGAGATTCATAGCAGCTAAAAATCTCAGCATTTTGGAACACAGCTACAAACATTTGATGGCTATTACAGTGTATTGTAATATATAAAGATGGGTGTTTTTTTCCCCAACAGGAAAGAAATGCACCTTTTCGAATAGCACAGGAGAACAGATAGCAGAGTCAGTGTAGAAGATTACTGCGATACCATCCCTGCAGATCAAGGAAACCTGCTAATCAGGCAAATGTCTGCAGTGAGAGCTCTGACTGACTAAGGATTGCATCAGGACTTACAGACTCAGCCACAGATGACCAAAATTTGAATTACTAGGAATCATTTTCAAAACATTAAAGTTTTGCTTCATACTTCCAGTAAGAAAAGGAGTCTGATAAAGATAATGATAACAGTACCAATTCTGCCCAAGCTATAAGAGAGTAGAAGACCAAGCTGGTTGTAGTAGCTGCTGCACTATAACTAATCCATGTTTTTCTCCTATTACTTACCTCAAAAAAAAAAAGTACAAGAAGAAAAAGGCAGGCAGATAGATTAGGGAGCATCAGAGTGGCCATAAGGCTTGATATGCACAGACACCGCAGAATCTTTCATTAAGATTTACATCATGATGCTGACCTAAGTGGCAAAGCAATTTTTTCATAGCAGAAGGAAGAAGCTAGCGCTCTCCTGCTGGGTCAGGCAACATTTCTCATGCTCACAGCAAGTAACAGAGTCCTCCTCAGGTGAACAGGACTGACCAGTGGACATGTCGTCTTTGATTGCTCAGAAGCTAAGGTTTTTTTCATGTGATCACAGTGTCACTGCTTATAGTTGAATAAGCTGTACCTTTTTTTAATCCATTTTCCTTAGTGAAACAGGCAAGGCACAAAACAACACCACAACACCAGGGTTTAAAAACCCTGCTCATACTGACATCCACACTTTCAAATGGAACTTCAAAAGGCATCTCAAAAATTGTAATATAGTACTTGAGCAGCTTGGCTCCCTGTTAAAAATAGTAATGTTGAATAGTGCCTGCATCATGACATCAGATCAGAATTTCTGGGATATCGGCTTTACTCAATTCTATCCAGATAACAACTTGGCTTGATATAAGATGCATGAAAGGCATGAATGTGTGCATGCACTATTCTCTCGATCTCAAAATTTTGGTAATTATAGGAAGTCAAATTATTTACAAGAAAAACAGGAGAAAAACTCATACATTAACAACAGCATGTGTCCCTCATTGTGAATTACCATGATGAAAACGGCTGCACACCAGCACTGAACCACTGGCAAAATTTACTGAAGTCTTCACAGAACTTCTCTCATCTCCAGTACATTCATGTTAAAACCAGATCCAGGATCAGCATTCATCCTTAGTGATTTATCTTTCCATCTGTGTTAATGATACCAGAGTCTCACTGGTGGGATTGGGTCCAGTGTCCTCATGAAAAGACTTTTCTGAGAGGGAGGTTCTGCAACTGCATGAGTTTGCGCAAGCTCTGAAGGCTTTGATACGTCTTGTTCTTCTATACAGGAACTGCTTCCACCATGGTCCGCTGTCCTGCACCCTAACACGACATGACACAGAGCTGTTCAGCATTCAGGTCTGCTCCAGACCCCCCCAGCCCCCAGCCCCAGTGCTAATGTTAATGGTGTGAAAACACTTCAACACCAGCACAATATGCCAACAATGGAAATAATTGCACAGCTGCTGAAATGACACCCACTGAATAGGCTACTCAGAAAGGAAAAGACCACAAGAATCAGAATCATTATAATTATAGAAAAAGATGAAAAACAGATATTCAAGATCAAAATGAGATATTTTCATTTTTTTGTTTCATGATTGATTGTGTCTTGACAGGATGGAGCTGAAGCATGACAGATCAGTATCAGGTACAGAAAAGGTAGATGATGTGATGAGGATGATGTTATGATCCACTTCTGATGGTAGCAAATTCTTTTGTAGGATGCTGAGCACTTCTTAATTCATTAGGACTAGAAAGTGTTTGGCACATCTAGTTGCTGAATACTACACAGGAAAAGGTGTTTTTAAAGGAGAACTGTCTTGCTAAGATTTTTTTCTGCTACTGTATCATACATTTTTTATGACAAAGGAATAAGTTTAAATTAAATCATTCTCAGCAATCACTGGACAATAAAGACATCTGCTCCTCCCTACATCAGGGACATGACCTAATGACACAGAGGCATCTGTGAGTTTTTGATGTCTCCATACTTCACCAATGCCTTTTTCTGATTTCTTGATGAACATTTTCATTCCCTGCCTAGTCTTCCATGGTGCACCATAAGTTCAACATTCATTCCTGCATCTCAGTGGTTTGTTTCAGCTCAGCTCCATATCCCTGGTTACCATGCCAGGAATCTCACAGCCACCCTGGATAACTTGATTTGGTCACCCTTGAAAACTTTGATTTGGCAAGTGATTTGGACAACCACCTGCAATTCACTGCGTAAATAGGATCTAGGTGTCCAAATAACTTTTAGGACTGGAGTTGTGATGGTACTCAGATACACTGGTTTCCAAATTTAGGAAGCATGGCTGCAGGGTCAGACATTTCTGTTGGCTCCAGCAGACTTGCAGCTGCCAAGGAGCTGACTTAAGAGCCTCTCAGTTGCTTGATGGGCACTGTATCTTCCCAAAGAAATTATTATTCAAGCAACGTCTTCAGTTAATCAAGTATTCTTCTTAATGGAGACAAAGAGCCATCTGCCAGGACATCTTGATTAGGATCCAACTGTATTAAATTTACAGTAGTTGTGAGAAGATCAGATCCAAGGGAACCAAAACAGGTTTTCTTCTTTCTCCTTTTTGTTTAGAATTATTCAATGCATAGGAATTAGGGATTGCCTTCCCTTATTCTCCAGCCAGGAAAAAAATAAAACAAAAAAACAGACTAACAAATCCAAATCCCCGAACTTAACTTTCTATCTTTCCACCAAATTTAACCACAAAAAAATCTCATCAAAAGCTGATTCAGTGCAAGGTTCACTAAAAAAGAGGGTCGGAGTTTGTGAATATAAGAGAAAATTATTTCAATTTTTTGTTTGTAATCTGGCAATCTGGCAGCTATCACCGGATTTTCAGCTGGATATTCGCATGTCTCTAGAAAAAACCTTCTCTTCTGAGGTGATTATCAACATGAAAGGAGCTTTTCATTTTAGCTGCTGGGTAAATAGTTTCTACGGGAATTTTTGTGTGTGCTTATAACTGAAGTGAATCAAAACAAAAACCTGCACTAGGATTTTGCAGTGGAATAGAAAGAAGTGCTTCCTTTTAAATATTTTCAAATGTTTATTAGCAACATTTTGGTATTGGTTTTTAAAACAGCAAAATAGAGGAGCACAGACAGAAAAACTTGTTTAAGGCAGCAGCTGCTTTGCAGACTGGCAGTCCTCAGAGGCTGGGTATTTCCCACCAGCTGCCCTTGTGTGGGGAGCTCACCGCCCTTTGCAGAGTCGGGCACTCTGCGGGTGGAAAATAGCCGCAGTCACACCTTTCACCTCTGCAACCCTGGAGACATGTGAAAAAGCATTCTCTGCAATTTGCCTTGACATTATATGGGTTATTGACTCCTCAGAAGCTGTGTTTATCTATTTATTCATTCATTCAATTATTTGTATTGGTCTGGTCAGGAGTAAGAAAAAGTTTTGCTCAGGTAACCTATCAGAAACAAGCTGTCATAGACTTGAAATACTGCTTGATAAAGTTGATCTGTCGTCAATAAAAAGAGAAAAAACCACATTTCGGCATTGTGTTTTGGTTGCTTAGATGTGATGTGCTATCAGCAGCTAAAAACATTCATTGATGGCATGACTAATATTAGCAGCAGATGGTGAAATGACAGAATCCTCAGCTATTAAAATTACAAATAAAAGCTAAATGTGAGAACCTGTACATGGCCTACAGCACCAGTTAAACACCTGTGAAACCATTTGCTATAGCAAAAATTGAATATTTCCCCACAATATCGAAATAAATCAGGAAAGCTTTTTTGAAGTAATTTAGAGATTTCTTGAAGTTTCTAAATTTCTAAAACAAACCCTTTTTTGTGTATCTGCATGAAACTGAGGGAAGATTACAGGTGCACAGTCCAGCTGGCACACTGACCTTCGTTTTATTTCAGGAAAAATACTATTTATTTTTGTGAACATGCTTGAAGAACTTGGAAAATTACTAGTGAACTCATAATCAGCAGCAGCTTCAGAACACCCAATCCATTTAATAAACAATAGTTCTTTGAGGAGAGTGGAAGAGAAAAAAATCTATTTTGTTTCTGCATAAACATAACAACAGGACTAATATACCACTAAAATAAAAGTAAAACCTTTATGCATCTTGGTTATTTAACACTATGTCTTTCTCTTCTATTAAAAACACATGTGATTGTTTCAGATGAAGACACACCTCTATGCTGCAATGGCACCAGCTGATCCAGATGAAAAGATGAATGTACATTTTAGAAGCTATTTCATTCTGCTGAAAAAACCCTAAAATATTATAAACTGAAAACTCTATAACTTCTACAAGGTATTACTTTATAAACTTCTACATTTCAAGGTATTCCAGCTTCAGGTGTTCCTTATTATTGTAATTGAGAAACCTTAAGAAATCCGATGGTTCTTTACTTATTTATAGCCTGGGCTCACGTTTATGCAAATACGGAAAAAACCAGCAGTATCCTTTTAAAAAAAATCACAGATCTGACTGAATCTACAAAAGAGCAATCACAAACCTTTTAATGCATTCTTCCCAGGGAAAAAAAAATAAACAAAAATCAGGAAACAACAATCACAGACAAAACTTTGTAACACAATTGCCTTGAAAAAGCTACAAATATTTCTCACAAAATAAGTATTGTCCATTCCTGCCCGCCTTTTCAACCTCTTTTGTGTTCCCAGAAATTGCCAGTAATGAAAACAGAGCAGAGCCAATCAAACTGTTGTATACACTACTGCACTGTGGGAGCTGGATGCCCTGCATTTAAAATAAGTCCTATGTATTATTCATAGACTATGTACGTTTATGTAAATCACCAAAGGCGGAAGTGTATAGCAAAGCAGAATACGAGGTAAAACAGCGATGTTAAAAATACCCTGCTTAAACTGTACCTCAGCAGGGGATACCTACATATGTGCCTCTTCTACATCTCCTAGTTAAAAATAAGTGCAGTCATGTGCACATACTCCCTGCACAGGAAACAAATACGCTTTCTGGCTCCTAGGACAGGCATATTTTTCAATGTTTACATTGTTACAGGTATATAAATACAAAGCAAAGTGTGTGAGCCTTTCAGTCATTCAGAAAGGCACCGGGGACATTTGGTAGTGCTACCTTTAGTGTGGTTATATGTTTAGAACTATGGGAGAGATATTTGCTTGAACGATAACATGAAAACTTACAAAAATAGGGAAAAAATCTTAAACTCGCTCTTTCCAACAAAACCAGAATATTTCCAGGTCAAGGCTCCTCTTTCCACCCATCTACACAAGCACATATACCATCTTCTGAAAGGAAGAGTTTTAGAGAAGATCATATTCATTACACAAAGACAGGCAAGGGTTAAAATGCTAATTTCATTCAGGCATTGAGTGACAAGAGGAGGAGAAGGAGAAGGAGGAGGAGGAGCCCTTATGTAAAAAGACTTTCTACCTCCAGGTCGACTCTGCAGCCCTCTGCAGCTGAGTAGCACACATAGCACAAACACACTGGTTGTTCTTGGATTCATATATTTGCACAAAAAAATTTGTAACTTCCTTCTAACGTGTTTAAATTTCGTGTTATGGTATTTAAAAAGTATACATCATACACATATGTTATATACTATACACTATACAATATTAATGAATACCTTATTTTTCCTACATATACTTACAGACCAAATACCTCTCTGTTTTCCAACTTGTGTAGAGTTCATTAGAGAATGCCTGTAATGAAACACATAGGCAAGGCTTTGGATTGTATCTGAGCAACGATGCCTTGAATGTCAAAAATCCCTCAGGGCAAGGAGCTGAGGACCTGTATTACTATGTCAATTCTCATCTGTCAAGTCTGTAGTGAGAAATGTTTACTGCCATGAAGTCTGAGGATAGAGCACTGTGATTAGTTTATTGTGTCGTTAACCCAACGATAAGCAAGATACACTCAAAAGACCCTTCCTGAGAAGAACCTCCTGCATTCAGACCTCTCTGAAGACTTTGTGTCTTCCAGGAATGTGTTGTACCAAACAAGTCTGGCAATCTCAGACACCAGCTGCTTGATACAGGCATCTTGCTGCGTTTCAGTGATTCTTGTGCTTAACATCTCTGATATCATGGAATTAAGTGATTGGCTGCAGTCTTCACTTGAATGCTTATGTTTCTTGTACATTTCTGAAAATAATCTCTCAAGCAGTAAATGTAGCATACTCATCGTGGTTCAAGAAGGGCAGCTTTCTGTCTTCAACCATAACACCCTTCCTAGCTCTGAGTGTCATAGCTGAAAAGTACTACAACCTGTCAAATCAGAAAGAGAGGTGCTGTTCTTTCAGAAAGGTCTCATTGGTATCCAACACATAGCTCTGGAAGGTTGCATTAGTTGACTACCAAGCAGAGATATATATATTAACAACATTAAGTACAGAAATAATTTAACACATACTGTGCAATGGTCCTCTTTCAGTTTATGGTGAATACAGTCACAGTGAATACACTTCAGAGGCAGACATCCAACAGGATGGTTGTTAGTACGAGGTGACTGTACAAGTAGCTGTATGGGGCTCAACAATTCTCCAATAAAATTACCACCATACTCACTAGAGAATGATGCGATCTAAAAGTATTTGGGCAGGTAATACATACACAATTTCACACCCTCATTTTCAAAAAAGTTTGTAGAAGGACCAGTTTTGTAGATTTTACTTGGACACTTGAAGATAAACGTTCAGTGAAGAATGACTGTGAGGTCTCCAACACCACTATTTCAGGTGCCCAGATAGGGTGGCAAAGCAAAGTGATGAAAAAAGTGGGACAGCACTTGGCAGCTGACTCAGAAGACTCTCAATGACTCAGCCAGCTCAAGCAAGAAGGATTGCCACCTCTGAGATCTTCTGTGTACAGGCATGACCCAAATTAAGCACACTATATAATTGTAACTTGAGCTAAATTTGTGGTCAGTAAACACTGAGCTAAATTCGTGGTCATGAGACAGCAGCTGAAGAAAGGCTTGGAGTTCATATTCCAGGCCCTTCCATAAGACTTGGGATGGTTAGATCAAGATACTTCAGCTTAGCCAAAACTGGAGGATACAGGTAGGTCAAACCAAATGTGCAATGGCCTTACAATAATATGTCCCACTTGCTACACAGCCATTGATCAAATGAATAATAAACTAATGGAAAGGCATTTCCAAATATGGAGCAAGACAAAAACACCAAAAATCATCAGGGTGATTACAGAATATCTGTGGGATTTTTGTTTATGATAACCTCTTTCTCAAACGTATACCAGTGTCTAACATAAAAATGGCATCACTGCAAAATGCCAGCAATTTTTCTGCAAATTATGCTTCTCACTGGCATGAAGCTGCAGCTGAATTACATGCAGCATCGTTGGAAATGGAGCAATGTGACACTTAGGACTTCACAAACATTAGACATGCTTGCTACAAATTCTACCAGCTCCAACAAACAAATGCTGACACTTATAGATCAAAGGCAGCGTTGCAACTCTTCTGTGTTCACACAAAATTCTAAAAATACTTGGTTTTCTTTAAAGGGATTAGGACTAGGAACTTGAAGACCAGAAGGCAATAGTTCCTTAAATAAACTAAAGGAACACCCGTTTATGTTTACTACAGGAAGAAGTCTATATTTTGAATCAGACTTTCAGGAGTTTATCGAATGAGAAATTGTGCAGTGAAAGGATAAAAGTCTTCAGGGACTTGATGCTCTGAGCAAACAACATGTACATGAAGCTTGTTTTGTCATTTAAACAGCATAAACACAGTAACCGCCTCTGCCTGCTCTGAAACACTCTGAAGAAAGTATTTCCATGTCTTTGTACAGAAACGTCCTGTTTGAAACCTGCTGATATTTTAATACAAAACACTGGATATTTCAAATCTTGTTTTAGGAAAGTGGTCCAGTACCCTTGGATGCTGTAACACTGATGCTGTCTTGACAATAAATAGATATAAAATTTAACTCTTAAAATACCGGAGCAAATCTGTGGCAGATGCAGAAGCTATTCTGTGATTTCTAAGGCAACCTCCAGGAAGAAAAACTAAACAGATGGAATAGCAGTGTGATCCTGGATTCCATGGGCACAGAAATCTGTGGTGTAATGTGTTGTTTTGGCACTGGATGTTAGACAGTATTTGTTCTATATTTGACAGCAAACAAGTGACAAGAAGATTTCTTGTTAGTATTAGCATCTGTAACTGAAATAACAGAGTTTACCAATTCTGCTTCAAGAAGCAGTGAAGAAGGATGGGAGAACTATGATCACAAAGCAAACGTAAAAATCACTTCTAGATTTTGCCAGCGCCAAATCTTCCTAATTGCCCAAGTAAAGGAGCCAGGTCCCCCCAGTTACTAAATATTCACAATCCCATGATGTATCAAGAGGCACAAGAGCAGTAAGGATGGACTGAGAGGAGTGCCTGTCATCCTCTGAGGAGGAAGGACAAATGTGGCAAGCATGACCAAGCTATTCTGCTGCCACCACCATTGCTGCTGCTGCTAAAACAGACACTATTTAGCCGCAAGGTAAGAGACCAGCAAAAATTAGGGAACATGGTCATTTTCAGTTTGAGGATCCTAACAGCACTTCAGGAACATGTGCTTTTTCCTCTAGGATAAATTAATCAAAATTGCTGTGATTAAAATTTGCTCCTCCTGGATTATCCGGTATACTACTTGCTTTGGCAATGAGGCATCTCAGTTCCACATTTCAGGGATTTATTTCAAACACAGAGATGGAAATGTGCAGCATTTATCACAGCTCTGTATCACAGAATGGTATTCCTCACAGCATCTCCTGAATATTACTAACTGACCTTCCAATTTCTGCCTTTCTACAGTAAAGACACACAAGACTGTAAACTACTGTTCCTGCAGAACCCAGATAGTGAATTATGCCCATTCTAAGATCACATACAATAAGACTGTTGCAATCTAATCCTGATGGAAGCCAGAAATCCAGAATTAATCTAGAGGGAGGGGAGACATGAAGATCTCCTCATTCCTGGGAGAAAAACATGCAGATTTAGTTTACATCTAAGCCTCCCAAAAGCTTCAGGTCATCCTTTCAGGTGAGAGTGTGCACAAGCAGTTGTGAGTTACTGGTCTTTTTAAGGACTGCTTTTTCTACAGATTGCACATTATTTCTGCAGGCAGAATACAGTAGGTACAGCAGTCCACAACTGAAGACTAGATAAATCTAACAGATTAATATATTTGTAAAGCAATTTTATGAATTTTTAAGTGTTTCAAAAAATGCATAAGAAATATATTCTTATCAGGTTCTATATGCTATCACATGCTAAGTATTTGAAGGCGAAATTCATGTTGCGAGGGCAAACAGGTAGAATCAAAACAGAGCTTAGAAAAGTGAATCTCAAGTAGGTGCTGAATAAGGAGAAAGAAAATGAAATCAAAACAGTCCTCCTTGCCAGGATCAGTATACTTATGCAAAGGCAAAACAAGCCCACCACCCCTTATAGAGAAGAACCCCATTAAAAAAAAAAAAAAAGAGCAAAAAGATAGTAGTAATATCTTTCCCTGTTTCAACACCTCATCTTAAAAGGTAGGTATGATCCCAACAGAACCCTTCCTGAATTCCACGTCTTTCTAAAGATCCTGTTTAAAGAAAGGAAAGCTCTCTGTGAGCAGTATCCTGTAGATTTTTGCCACTATACTTTTTCCACTTCCCATCTCTGCAATTTAATATCTCAATCACTGTGTCCAATTGACAAAAATCACAGCTAACAAGAAAAACAGAAACAGAAACAAAAACAAAAACAAAAAAACCCAACCAATGCTGAAGTAATAAAAATTAAGTTTCAGCTACAAACCAGTTTCCCTTCCTGCCGCTACTTTCCGATCTTTTCTTCCTCCATTCCCTGTGCCAAACCAGCTGCGAAATGAAGTCAGGGTTATAGTGGAACCTATTAAATAGCCTTGGCTACGAAATCACTCTCGTGTCTCCAGAATACAATGCTAAACCTTGGTTTTACCAATCTGCATGCACCACCAGCAGCAGACATTTCTGTAGCTAGTGCACCCTGCACAGAGTAGAGACCTCAGAAAACAGGCACTGAGAGCCTTTTAAGTCCTTACAAAAGCTGCTTTTCAGAAGATGGGGTGTGACAGTGATGAAATCCCATTTGACTCCCACCTGCTCTCAACAGATTACAGAGACAGAAATTCTAATTCCAGGAGAAAGCCTGGGAAGAAAGGTAAGTGGGATAAAGATTTAGGTAAGAAAACTTAATGCAAAACAAAATTATTTTAAAGCATTCTATGTTATTCTTCCTTTCCTAACCTCCTTTGTATCAACAATATGGTTGTATCTTGAATGAAATTTTCCAGATATCACAACTTGCAGGGGGTTCCTAAGACATGAGTGATGAGTGCCACCTCTCTACCTACAGTACCATCACCTTTCTCTCTGTTCAGAGGTAAAAACTGCTAGCTGTTGCTTTTCATTTTTAATGCCTGCTGAGATGCAGCCTGTACAATAGAAAGTAGTTGTTGGATGTTCAGTAAAATGAAAAGCTAAAAAAATACATGGGTAAGTTCCAAGGGTTGCAGAGAGTTTTAGACTATGTACTGGTATTAACCTCTACATAGTAAAATTGTCTGCTGGGCTTTCAGGGGGAAAATACTCTTTTATTGTGAAATATTATTTTATTTATGAAATCTGCATGTGGGTTATAAGAAAATCTTTCAAATATGCATTTGTAAAAAAATAGGCAAAAAGAAGAACTGTAGAAGGTTTTGTTACAACTATTCTTGAAATTGGTGTCTTAACATGCGTGCATTAAACAAGAAAATGTGTTTTACTTCCTTGATTATCCAGCAGTTCCTGCCTTGCCAGAGATAAGGTGCTGGATAGACCTGCATCTGAGGAGTACAGTGTGTCACTTTCCTGGACAGCAGAAGCATAAATAATAATTCAGTGCTGGGAAGAGCTGGGTTACCTCTGCTATGGCATAGATTTCATGTGCTCTGGTTAGGCTTAACACTCTCTACACAGGTCCTTACAACATGAAGGAAACGTTTGGTGAAACACTGGCCCAGGTTGTCCAGAGAGGTGGTAGATGCCCATCCCTGGAAATGTTCCAGGTCAGGCTGGACCTTGGGGTTCTGAGCAATCTGTTCTAGTGGGAGATGTCTGTGCTCACTGCATGGGGTTTAGAGTAGATGACCTTTGAATTTCTCTTCAACCAAAACCATCCTGTGACTGATTCCATGATTCTATGATTCTATGAAATAAACTCCCAGGATGAATGCTGACATTCAGTGGCCAAAAAGCAGCAGAAAACACAAGAATGGAATTGCAGCTTCAAATCTCTCTGCTAGGCTTGGGTTTTGGAGAGATCCTAATGTTGCCATCCTACAGCAACTCCTTGGATAGGGTTTGTGCTCAAGGCAACAAGAAATGTGCCAGCAGAGGCATACTAATTCTTCATTGCTATCTAATACTACAGAAGTGGAAGTGACCTTAGGAAAACGCAGGAAAATGGTAAAAAGTGCTGCTATAAAATCTTAGTAAATAAAAAATACAACACTATCACTAAAGCTTTTCCTTTGACTCAATGAACAACTTTTTCCCACCGGAATTTTGCTACCTCTTTACAGAAATGTTGTTAGCATTCTTAAAAAGCATCTTTTCATTCAGTATTTGCTCTTTCCTTCTACCACCCTTGGTAATAAAGATTATTACCAAGAAAATCATAATCACCGAAGAAAATAAACCCTATGACAGTGCATTTACCTATGCAGGGATCAAGATACCTGCTGTGCCCAAAACGTTCTCAGTGACTAAGAGGTCAGCCATGAGGATCAGCTGGTTGCCTGTTTGAAATACAGAAATTGTTTAACTGGAGGTTTGTATAAAGTGTCTTTGAGAACAGAAAAAATGTTATCCTCTATGTGCAAAGTACACAAAGAAATCAGAAGAATAAAGCCCAAATTCAATTTTTCATTACTTAAGCCTCTTAGTTAAGTATATTTATTATCTCAACTGAATTGTGTATATTCCTTGCATGTTCAGGGAAACTAAAGCGTGTGAAAGGCGTGTTATTTCTGAAGGTGGAAAGCGTGGGTTTTGAAAAAATGAGAGTGTAGTGTTTTGAGTACAGTATTCTTTTACATATCATTTTTTTTCTGGCTATACAATGTCTCTCAACACCAGTTACAGTCTTTATCTAAATGATGAGATTATACATCTGCATTTCCACACAATGTGACTCGGCATAACTAGCCTTTCCTTCCTCATCT
>NW_010430841.1:103882-105220 GCF_000710305.1 Buceros rhinoceros silvestris
TTCCTGCCCACACCTCAAATGTACACTTAATGAAACAGTCTGTAAAACTGCTGACACAAACCCCTACTTTCCTGCTGTACTTTTTCCTGTTGTAGTATTGCCCTTGTACATCTTCACCATGGTTTTTGCTCCTTGCATACAGACTTGGCCGTTGGAAGGGAAAATCTGTCAGACACAAAGCTGGATCTTAAAGTTACAACCCCAGTTTTTACTGCTCTAGCTTGACAGAAATGTCCATAGAGAGCAGCTTTGGTCACATTTTTGTCACCATCTTGAATTTACAGATTTAAATCAGGAGATGTAAGAGAAGGAAACTGTTGGTTGCATTTGTATGCTTTAGTTATTGAATTCACTAGGTGATGTGAGGAAAAATAAATTGAGATGATTCCTGGATACATCCCAGAATAGCAATGCCTTTTTTTTTTTTTAATAAAAAATAACTTCAATGGGGGTAACTTGGAGACCTGTATTTGTTCTGTGATTGTAATTTCCAGTAAAATCAACAACTTACAGCTGGTTTAATTGAAACACACCATATAATAACCTGAAAAGTATTTTAGAAATATGAATTTTGAAGATAACATCCAAAAGCACTCAGGGAATAATGGATTCAGAGAGGCTTCTCCAAGCATAAACAGATCTCCAAATCTTTTCTTGTTGGATTTGATGACACTGCTCACCTCTGAGAAGTATTTATTATTACTTTAAAGAACATAAAAGAATAATTTCAATAGAGTTTTATGTTTAATTTATTGAAAATAATACACCTATCAGCAGATTGAAAAGTGATGGAATGTTGTGAACAATATGGTTTGTTTCCCTTCAGAGAAAAGAACAACAAACTATTGTGAGAATAAAAGACTTTCAATTGTGCAAGTTCTCTGTCATCGTTTTCCTTCCACCACTTTGCACAAGTACCACAACGGTTTACACCAGCAGCTGCTGGTATACACTGAGACTGTTGTGCAACTGTAAATAGCTCTACAAAAATTTCCTGCCATTTCTAGTCTTTGATTCAACAACATGAATTTTTTTTCTGAAAAAGAAAATGAGGACCAGTTCTGAACAATAACTGAGATGAAGAACAACTTGCTCTACCAATTAAGCTATCTATCTCATACAGAGAATGGGTCATACTTCCTACAGTTTTGGGGGTGGCTTCAGTATAATACCTGTAGTATTTCCCCCCCAAGAATCCTTTTTATGATAATTTTCAAGTCACTTTCCAGTGAGTCCATAGGCCACAGAGTTTGAAACAGTAAATGATAAATTTACTGTTATATATAATTTGTCATATATAATACATATAATTTGTTTTAATTTATCACTTAATGATAA
>NW_010430842.1:0-7738 GCF_000710305.1 Buceros rhinoceros silvestris
CTCCTTCTCATTTGAATAATGTCTAATTCGGGGAGGTTTATATTATTGAAATGGCCGCCTGGCTTTCCCCGCCTCTCATGTTTAGTAATTCAGACCTTTAATAACAGCCACTCAGAGCCCAACGCCGTGTTTATATTTTACATTCGCCCCATGTGCTTTTGTGGTTCAATATGATTCTTCTTTCTTGCTCTCTTGCTTTTTTTAAATTTTCTTGGCAACCCACAGGGCCCCGAGATCAAACCCAGGCTGTGTAAGGAGAGGAGGGGGGAGAGCTAGGCCCTGGCTCCTCTGGCAAGCGCCTAGGCCTCACTCTCTGCAGCTTGATTTATTTACTAATAACCAAAATGACCCCCCCATCTTCACTCCACCCCTGCCAGCAAAAACAAAACCCTCCTGGGGCTTGAGCAACATCAGATCTGCTCATAGATTCTCAAACACTCATGTCTTTTAAATAAGGAGCTTATTTTTAATTTATAGCAACTCAAGACTGTAAAGCTGTTCCTTTCATATCTGCTTTTCAGAGGCTTGGGCAGTTTTGGTCCCTTTGTCCTTGATTCTTTTCCTTAAAGGAGAGTTGCTTCTAATTTACGTTTCCTGGCATTGAGGGAGCTACACAAGACACAGTCAAAATCTGAACAGCTCTCCTGTTCCTTCTGAACACAAACAAAACTGAATACGTTGAAGATAATCTTATTCATCTTCTTTTTGCTTAATGTGGATGCAGTTTAACAGTGCAGTATGTCAGATGCTTTTGTCACTGCTTGTATCATTGACTGTTCTGGGTCATTTTGGTTTTTTCTTTCATTTAGATTTGACTTTCAAGACAGAAGATACTACTAGGTAGTACAGGGTCTAGAAAGGAAGATAAGTTTTCTGTGATTGTGTCATAAGAACATCAAGTGAAAATTGAAATTAATCCTCTTAAATTGTCTGGAGTAATTAAGTTTTAAACCAGATATTAGTCTACTTGGAAAGAAAACAAATGGACTATGTTATTAGAAAGAGGCAGTAAAAAAGAAAATATTTATGTGGGGATGGGTTTCAGATAAAATTCTGTAGATTTTCATTAGTGACCATTGTTTTCACCCTGTGGAGAAAAAAGACCTAACAGCAGGGTACTTCAAAGTAGCAATGCCAGATTAGCATGTAAACATCTTTGAAACATGACTAGGAAGAGAGTGCATATATAAATGCAGATGGCATATTTTGTAGTTGGGTCTAAATTTAATTTGTCACAAAACACTACGCTGTAACTAATGAAAAGCATTTTGATTTAAAAATAATGACTCAGTTTATTTATTCTTTTTCTTCGCCGTTGGTGAAGACAGGCCTTGAATACTAGAAGAAAAAATTCTGTAGAAGCAGTAATGAGACTGTTCAGGTGACTGACTGTTTCACAGACCAACAGTACAAGGCTGGCTGGACAAAAAGCAGTAATATGATTTCATGCCTTAAATAGCATATGTTTTTGCACTCGCTTCACAAGATGTGGTCAAGCCGATGATGTCATTGGCCAGAGGACAAGGTGCAGTTAATTTGATTTATTGACCTGGGGTGAGGTGTAGCACTGAAACCTTCTCATAGGGAAACCATTTATCTGAGGACAATTTCCTTTATAGCAGCAATTTAACCACTGCTGAGACTGTAGATATTTTATCCAGCATGATAAAAATGTACATTGCATCTTGCAAACAAAATTTCTTTGTTGCTGATGTTTTGGTAATTTTTATAGAATGGAATACTGCACAGTGGCCTTGTGCAGTGTTATGGCTGAGCTGGGGTTTATAACTCTGAATTCAGGTATTTACATGCCAAAATACAGATGTATTTCTCTCGAATGTATTTGTGTGCCTGTGTTGTAGCTTAAAATTTTACTGGAATGTGATGTGGATAGAAATGTGTCTTTACCTATGAAGCCCATAGGCAACATGTTAGCAGGGAGCTCCTTTTCCCAAACCCTGGCATCGCCTTCCCTTGTCAGAAGGTGCTGAGACTAGTTTGTGGGTAATACTCCTCAGTATTGAGTAAGGACTTTTTATGTTAATTTTTCGCTGGTGGGAGTCAGATTTTAAGCTGCTGCTTGTATCTTTATCAGTGGAGAGTGCGAGAGTAAAAAAAACTTTTTTATTCCCTATGAACTGCCTGGCTGTGGTGAGCATGGAAGGTTGTGCTACTGTTGCAGTGCTTTGTAGTTCTTAGGAGGGAAGTATGTTCCCCTATTTTGGCTGTCCTTTTAGCTTTTATTAAGGACAGAAGGAAGAAGCTTTGTCTTCACCATGAAGTAGTTCCACTTCTTGATTACATCTGCTCAAGTAACAAGGTGGCTCTGCCTTTTTTTCTCTTATTTTTTTTTCTTTTTCAAAATTCACCAAAACTTGGCAGTCTTAACATCTGGTTGAAAAATAGGCTAAACTAAGTCAGTAGTCAGCTGTTGCATGGAGAGCAGAACCGGGAAGGTGTGTGTCAGTATGGTTATTTCACAGCTAGAGGAGCTAGAGCTTACTCCTCACTTCCTGGAAGGAAATGGGAAGAATCTGAGCTTCTTGTCCTGTTATTTAAAGAAGAAAAAAAATCTCAGGTTTGCTGTCACTAACAATTTTTCAAAGATTAGCCTGAAGTAATAATTCAAGGAGTAAGTGTTAATACTGACTTTCTGGTGCTGAATGTGGGTAGCTTCTGAATGCTTGTCTTGGCAAGTAATGGTGGTGGTGTCTAGAGTTGCCTTACTTGACAGAATCGGTGAGGTAGCCTTCAACTCGGTCTGTCGGTTAAACCAAGGAAGCACCAACATATGCTGTGTAAGGAGTCTCTTATGTGGTATGTAGAAGCGTTGTTCCTACTTCTGCTTGCTGGTAATAATGTATTGACCAGAAAAATGAGATTTTGAACACCATTGTCATTTAAATAATCATCAATTTGCAGGTGGTAAATTCCACATGTAGAGTAGCACATTTTTGCCGTTTTCATTATGTTCAGATGTGTGAGGATGCAGAGAATTTTGGGGTGTTCTGTCCATGTTGTCCAGAATGTTTTTGTTTGATTGATCTTGCATCCAGCTTCTTTCTGTTAAATAGTGTTCATCTGCTCCATAGACATGTTGATTTTCTCTCCTGGTTCTCTGTCAAATCTGCAGTATTTTTTTAAAGCATGCAGTAAGTTTTCATTTGTTTTCCTCAAATTTTGGCTCCTGTGGAGTTCAAGACTTCAAAATGGATTACAGCATTTTTAATGTACAAATCTAGTCAGTTAATTTTTTTACCTTTTTTCCAGCATTATTTTCTATTGCCTTTGAACTGCTCTTGCCTGTAGGACAATAATCTTGATACCAATATTTTCTACAGCTGACAATTAGGCAGTCTTTGCTACTTGCACTTACAGCTTTATTTTTTTCTATCTTGAGAGAATCAGTGACAGTCCTGGCAAATGACTGTCTTTTATGACATAAGTATTTTCAATCTCTGTGACAAAGCTGTTGTCAGAAGGTAGTGTTGAACAAAATTAAATATGACTTGAGTGTCCCAAATGTAATATGCTTGGTTTGGGTGCTTAAGCTACTATGTGAGTGAAAGACTATCTCATGTTGCCGGATAGTCTTACAGTTCTGGCTGTTGACTACTGCAGAGATTTGCTTCCACCTTAACGAATTTCCCCTCTACTTTTCCTACTGTGCTACATTGTTACAAAGGGCAAATTAAACATGGGATTTGTGGTACTGAGTGCTGGAGAGAAGGAAAGATAATGATCCTGTTAGTGTGTTTTAAGTAATTTCTTGCATTTCACTTGAAACTGTTTGACAATTGCTAATCTGAGGAAAAAAAAATATACCCAGATGTATTTTCCTTTCTATAGTTATTTGCATTAAATTTCTTGAATTGTGTGAATAGGCCCTCATCCTGCTTCATGCACACTTATTTTTCTCTGTAGAAAAGGCAATAATTACTTAGGATCTCAGTGTTATTCCTTTCCCTAGCTTCTTATTTCACAACCAGCTAGGAAATGTCCACATTTGCTAACATAACTGTGTTATAAATTATGATCTCTATAGGATATTACAAAGTCTTTGCAAAAGTGGTTTCATATAGACTGCCACTGGCTAATTGAATTAGTTTAGGGTTAATAAACAACACAGTTGAGTGATGAATTGTTGGTTTGGTATAGAGGATTTACTAGGTTCCAGTCCTGAGTTTGTCACCAGTTTTGCTTACTTTGCTCTTCTGGGTTAAATCTGTGTAATGGGAGTTATAGAGCATTTTCACAGGGGAATAATTAGCTGATGTTTTGTAGTATCTCTGATGGTAAGGGTACTGTGATTCTTCTGCTTTTACGTGTAATCATCCAAGCTTGTTCTGAGGTTAAACTTTGCTTAGGATGTTTCATTGCTGGTGCTGTTTGTGTACTCTCATCAGCGATGAAGGCCTCCTGTTGTAAAGGCACAGATTACTGTCAGTTCTAACTACAGTGTGATGTAGATCTGCTGTAGGGTATGCAGTTCAATGACAGTTTAAATCAGCCTGAGCCTATCCTCCCTGTGTGTTCCTGCCCTCTTCTCTGCACTGGTGCAAATGCTTGCCTGATTCTTTCACTGAGCTAGTTCAGAGAATTAAATTGGCAGAAAACAAGCTTTGCCAAAAATAATGAATAGGTTTTTTTGTTGGTTTAGCTCTCTGAACTAGCTTACAATGAGATTAGACAAACAGCATGACCAATCAAGAAAGAGAACAAGAAGCACACATGTTGACCTAAGTCTTCTCATAATTTCTTTCTTTCTGATGGCTTTTGGTAAAAATGGGGAGTTGTGCTCTCAGCCACACTTACTTGGCACCTGTCCTAGCACTTACTGGTTTCCAGGATGCTCTAGCTTAAGTTGCTGTCCTGGTGGAAAACTAGTCCCAGATCACTTTAGGTCTTCGGTTCGCAAGTTGAAGTTGGCTCACCAAAGTGACAGAGAGAGGGAAGAGCCATGTGAGTAAAAGTGGAGGAAGGGGGAAGAAGGAAGATAAATGAAGCTTCCTCTTTTCAGAAGCAGCAGCAAGTGTTCTGATTAGCTTAGTTGTATAGCTTTGCTTTTAGATTGAGATAAACCACTGTGAAACCACAGTTGAATAACTCAAGTTGATCTAAAATGACACCAGTCCAAGGGAAGCAATGGGAATGTGCAACCACGGGTACTATACTGGACCTGCTATTCTATCAGCAGTCTGTATGTAGATCACTGAAGCCAGTGATGAAACTGCACCTGAGTAAAAGAATAGCATAGAAACCAACAGATGCTGAAAATCTTGCATGGTTTGTGCTGTCACAGGTATGATTGCATTAATGGTAGCCATGGCAGAAACTCTTAAATAAAAATAGTGGATGAGACCTTTTAGTGGCTCCTGTTATTTTAGTGCTAGTTACAGTGTGACACCTCTAAAAAGGACTATGGCTTAAAAGGACATACAGGCAAAAGTACTTGGGAAATTACAGGCACTGTTACTTCTGCTAAATTTTTGACTGATATAACTGTAAAGCAACCTTTTTTTAAAAAAAAAAAAAAACCCACACATAACTGCTTCAGCCATTTAACATGATCAGAGAGATTTATCTTGTGATATTGTGACAAGGAACCTTTTGCTCATAATTTCTTTGTTTTTTTTCTTCCCAGAAATCAGAGTTTGCTGTATAGAAATGAAATGGCATATATACCATGTTTGACACTGTATGACAGGACATGAAGTTTTGGAAAGGGAAGATATGAACCTGTTGAATCAGGCTAGAGATGTAGCTTGCTTCTTTTTTTTCCATCCTTTTCTTTAAGGGCTGGTAGAAAGTCACTGTCATTTTTGCAGTGAGCTGCTTTGCTATTTGTTCTCTTTGTCCTTTCCATGATTCAGTTTTATTTGAAAAATGCCATGTGACTTAGTAATTTGTGCCTGACCATACCAGTGTGAAGCTGTAGCTTTATACTATTTGGATATAGCTGAGGGGGAGGAGTATACAGTGAATACAGGTAAAAATGACTCAGATATTTGATGAATTGCTCATTTCTACATTATTAGTTAATACAGTCTACCGGAAGAGAAATGAGATTCAAGCTTCTTCCCAGAATCCTGTTGCAAAGATGCTTTTCTAATTATTCATGATTTTTTCTTATTATCTTCAGTAGGTTATTGCTTTTATTTGGATTGTCAAATGTAGATTTAAATATATACATATTTCAATTTGCTTATTTATAAGTCTGCAGAGATATGGATATGCCAGGAAATGCTGCCTCCCCTCCCTACCAACTCCTCTGGAAGTATTTCCCACAGACACTTTCATGCACACATGCTTTGGAAAAAGTACCAGAACACTTGGGGTGGGGACTGCTTCTTCTACTACTGTAGTAGTAGAAGACTTTGCTGTTTCTGGCTGTTGGAGTTTCCTGTTCCTGTGCCATCTGTTGGTGGGTCTGCCCACTCTGGTACTGTGTAATCCATTTCAATTAAAATTAGCTGGGTTAGTAAAGACTGTGATCTAAGCTGCCTAAAGTAGCCCAGATAATTCTGATCAAAATCTATGAGTGAGGGAGTGTCTGAGTTGCTTTGTCATCATACCTGAGGGTACAGTTCGTGTTCCACGTAATCCAATTTGAGTGGGATGCTGCCAAAACGAAGTGGGAACATGAGCAGGAAGAGTATTGGGCTGTCACTTTCTGGACTGTAGTCTGTTTTGACAGAGCCTGTGTAAGACTGTCCTAGCTTCTGGCAGAAATAGGTTGGGATTGTGTGGAAAAGCTGGTGGAGGGCAAAGGGAGCAGTATGTTTGCACTTGTATCATTTCTGAATGAGAGTGTCTGTTAGTGTTAGAAAGACTTGGTTCTTTTCAGGTTTTCTTGAACTTCCCCGAGCTACTTTTTTGGTTTTGTTGAATTTGTGTTGATCTGAACTACACAATGTAAATTGGTATGAGTATTTCCAGTATCTGAAGTGAAGCATGCAATTAACAAGTGATTTCCCTTTATCACAAGATTATCTTTATTTGCGGTTTCATTTCAGTCAGAATATAGTTAACTTTAGACAGTCTATGGCAATAAAGCTAGCTAAACTTGAGAATTTAGGAGTACCTTTCGGAAGAGTAGAGAACATACACTTTTTGCCTATTTAGTCAGAGATCTAGTAGCTTCTGACTTCAAATCGGTCTCAGTCTCATGCAGCAACTTGTTTGAATCACATAATTTCTAAACTTTATCCAACCATTATTTTACTGCCCGCATAGCTTCTTTTTGGTTAGGATGGGCGTGCCGAATTAAGGAAGAAGCCATCAGCTGCCATACTGCGCTGCTGCCAGTTGAATTTTGACAGCCACTGCCCTAGAAAAACATATTGAAGTAGCAGCAGTTGTAGGACAGACTTTTAGTCAAAGCTCTCAGATGAGGACACATCAGGTGGAAAAGTGTAAAGTAGAAACCTAATTGTTTACGAAAGTTGATTTTACTCAGTTTTCAAAAAAACCCCCCCCCCAAAACAAACAAAAAACCAAAAAACCAACCCCCCCCAAACCCCTGGATCTTCTAAAGTTGCAGAAATTTTTCATGTATCTGGTTTTAAACTAACCTTTGCTGCTTACTCTTTTTCTTTTTTCAGTGTGTTAACAAAGAAAGGCTAAGCAGTCTGTTGCATGTTGTTCTTCACCTTTGGCTCAGGCAAGTGCTGAGCTGCAAATTCTTGGCATTTGGGAATGTAATCAAAGGACCGATCCCTGTGCTTTTACACTCTTT
>NW_010430842.1:7826-45406 GCF_000710305.1 Buceros rhinoceros silvestris
ACTCTTTCCTAGATGTCTGCTGTTGGAGAAGGGTCAGGTAAATGTTGGTTAAGAGCTGGCATGGTGATTTTAGTATTTTCTTTCAAACAAAAAGAAAACACCTTCCCACTTATTTCTCGGTCCACGTTAAGTTTTGTACATTGTTCTTTTCCTATTCTAAAGGAGCGCCATAGAAGAGTTGGGGGATGATAATGTCCCTTGTCTGCTCACCACATTTCTAGCTCTTGGAAACAACTGGGGGCTTGCTCTCATGGCTTTCCAACTAATTTCTAGTTCCCTATCGGGAAACTGGAGGGCTGGAAGCTTGCTTTTTGTGAAGATAAGAGGAAGATAAGAAGGTGGGTGTTAAAAATTCAGCCTCTTACTACTTCGTGGAAAAGATCCACAACTGAATGGATTCTCAACTCCTTAAGAGCCACTGAGCGTCTTCAGTGTGTTTGAGAATTATCCTACAGACAGGGACTGCAGAAATCTGTATAATTTTTGAGCTAATTTTATTTCAAGACGATTTCTTCTCGTTACAGTGGGAGACAATGGCATTGTAAATAGTATCTCTCGGTTCTGAGAGATAAAAATGCTGTGTTCTATTGTGATGTGATTTAATGTGGTTTGGAACCTAGTTGCAACATGGATGCACCTTACATGGTTCAGTTCAGTGGTGCAGAAGTGAGTCATTCCAAATATATTAAAGACTGACTAAAGCCCAGTGCCCTAAAACTGCCTGAGAACACACTTCAGCCATGCCTGTGTTAGGGGAAAAACTACTTCATTAATATTGTTCTCAACATAGTTAAAACTGAAAATGGATCCAGGCATGTCTTGTAACACATTTTAATAGTATCTATAGTAAATGTAACTATTTATAAACTAACAGCTAAATGTAAAGGCTGTAACATTGTATTTAAGTGCCTAAACATGTTTTCTGTAATTGTGGATGATGAGCTCTGCAACAGTGGCAAGGATTTGCTATATGGAAGTTTGAATAAAGGCATAAAGAGTTAGAATAGTTATTTGGCATCCCTAGCCTTTCTCTACTTGGTTTGCTAGGAGAGAGAGGAGGAACACATAGTGTTTCTTTGTGTTGTGAGTTTTACAAGTGTGGTAGGCACCTCTGAAGATCCTAGCAGAGAATTTTCAGTTGTTTCTGTTATAATGTTATAAATGAATAATACAAGAAAAAATACCATGTATAGAGGTGGTCCAGCACTTTTGTCTTCTCATTCCTTTATCTAGTGTTAACATAAACAGAAGTTAGGCTTTCCAGAAGGACTGTTGGGGAAAACCTAATTCAACAAGTTCATTTTAAAGTTACAGAAAAAGCTCTCTAAAGTCTTGAGATCATTCATAATTTTCTGTGTGCACATGGAGAAGCTGCATTAGTTGCTTAAGGGATCAATTAATCTGTCAGTCTTTCAAAAAGCAAAATTAACTTCAGGTTCAATGGTATTTTTTTGTTACTTCTTAAGTAATTATTTCATATTGTGTGGGTTAGAGCCAGAAATGTTGTGTTTACTACATCACAAGTAGGTCTGTGAATTGTATAATACAGACACTTCCGGAAATTTGTAGTCAGAATTGTAGAGAAGTTGACAAATCTGCACTTTTGATGTAACTTGCTTGAGGTTTCATCAGCTTGCTTCTTCCAGTTTTTTGAATTTGTAACAGTTGTATTAACTGTGTTTTGTGTATTAGGATATAGGTTTGTATACACAGGTTATCACCAAAGGCAGTATCTGTTCTTAATGTTTTTAAAAATACATGGAAGATTGTTCACTTCTTTACTTTTCATTGGCAGAATTTCCTTAGAATGTGTTGTCAGCTATAATTGTTTCCTAACTACACTTCATACTGTGAAGGTTAGTTAAAGCGGGGATTTTTATGGCATCATCATTTAAGTAGTGATCGTCATTCTTGGTTGTGTGAAATATTAGGAGAACACTGCAGACAGAAACATGGAAGGTACAGCTGTCTGCTAATCATCTGTATCTGAAACTCCTCCTTTTGTTGTTTGTCTGTATTCTCTACTTTGTCTAATATACATTCGTTGAGACTATTTATAAAGGGAGTGGTGCTCAAGAGGCAGGTTGCTTCAGTACTTCTGTTCTTTGGTTTTGGTGTAATTGTGTGCTTGATAGCAATAGAGGAAGTGTCCAAAAAAGATACAAAGCCAGTGTAGAAATGTGGTGCTGTTTTTTAGCAGTTTTAGTTTTAGTTTTGTTATCTTAGAAGCTGAAAAAAACTCATCAATGCACCCTGAAACTCTTTACACACATTGACTAATTACATATGGTTGTGTCGAAGTGTTCTCTGGTCCAGCAATAGTTTATGGATTGCTCTTTAAGAACCACTGAGGTGTCAAATAATTATACTTTATACTTTACTATAGTCTGTTAAAATCTATTTTGAAACAATTTCCTTGGTCCTAATCAATTCTGGTGGAACTGTGAAATACTAACTAGTATTACTGACCTACAGCTCTGACTTTTTTTATTCAGAAAGTTAACAGGAAGAAGTTAATTTTCATATGTGCCTTCCTTCATGTGCCTTTGTAATACTGAGGGATTTATTTTGGTGAGTATATCACATTGCAACAGCAAATGTGGCATTTGTGCATTTAATACTTGGTGGATAATCACAAATATAATTGTGGCCTGATAAATTGTCAACTGATAAGCTTTTTTTTTTAATACTTAATTTCTGAATCTTTTTTATTTGTGAATGGTGAGGAGCTGGGAATAGTGGAATTACTCATGTAAAAGAGGACTACTTAGAGGAAAACGGATTTTGTTTTTTATTTACAAGAAAGCTATTCTCAGGCTATTCTCATAGCCCTGCAAATTTGAAGCAATGCATTTTGTGAGTGCATGAAAAATACACAACTGGTGTTTGAAGGCTCTGCTGGGGCAGTCCTTAAAAAAAAAAAGAGTTGGGGCTCTCAATGTGGAATATGTTCTTTATCAGTTAGTTCTGCTGCTATGTGACAGTTCCAGTTTGACTATCTGTCTGGCTTGTTGAAATAAGAACTGGAAAATGTTGTTTCTTTCTTTTTTCCTTTGGAGTTTTTGTCCTCTGTTTCATGTCTGAATAGAGGTTTGTTGTATATGACTGCAGTTGTATGCACAGGAGAGAAAAGTGGAAAGAGAAGAATTACTCTGCTGGAAAAATTGAGGAACACTGTGAAAGAAAAACATCTTTTTTTCAATTAGACTCTTTTTATCACATGTATACTTTCAGACCTCTTTGTGTGCATGAGTGTTTAAAAAGTCTCCATCAGATGAGCAAAATAAAAGGTATTGAAAAGGCAATTTACTTATAGTAATATCTTATTTCCTGTGTTGTTGACTAGATTTGTGTTTGAATAAGAACATTTCTTTTGTGGCAGCACAGGTGCTCCTTGATTCTGCAGTAAAGGCAATATTCTATGCTTGATACTAGCTAGTTGCCATGGCAACAATTATGATGTCATGAATTCAGTACAGTGACTTCACTGCAGTGTATTTTATCTTTATTCTCAGTTTTTTTCAGATCTCGCTAGCAAACCAAAAAGCATCTATGCATGTTACTCTGACTTGTTTATTATGTGGTAATGATGACTAATATGATCCAGATCTCCCTCAAAGTAAACCTAGTTGCTCCTTACCTTTAAATTCTCCTCCAGAGTCTGGGAAACCGAGACCTTGCTTTTATTTATCTGGACCTGTTTCAGCTATACTAGTACAAAAATTGCTGATAGGAATGAAGAGGAACATGTTTTTTTTTTTATTGCTCAGATGTGAGTCTTTTCATCTGAGAGAAATGTATGTACTTTTAAAACTGAAAATGTGAGAGTAGCAGTGTCCTGTTATATCTTTTTCTCCCAGAATAATTTGTTCAATTCTGACTCACTGTTTTCAGTCCTGTTCTTTTCCAAAGCAGGTAAAATGTTTTCTTAGTCTCTTTTCAAGGGTTTGTTGACCTGCTAATTGTACCAGGAAACTTCCTGCCCAGCAGCCTTCAGAAATGGTCCGCTGTTTTCTGCTCTCTGAGCACTTCCATTTATCACCGTGTTGTGCACCTCCATTTCACAGGTAGCAGAGCTGGCTATTAGGTACATACTCTTACCGTGTCCTCCATTGCTTTCTGACAGTCAGAGAGAAGTATTTAGCATTTTTCCCCTATATTTTAAAAGTGATATGACTTCCAAATTTATCTCCAGTAAAAATGCCGTTAAAAACATTGAGTTTAATTAGCCTGAATTTCTTTTGTTGTCATAACTGTGTGACTGTTTAGAGCTGGATTATTGGTTTAACTCAAAGGTTTCCTGAGACTCCTGGGCCATCTGACTGTACATTATCATTGAATAATGCAAAGCGCATTGAAGTGGTTATGCAATGTATTTTTTGTAAGGCTTTATTTTGGCCTCAGCAAGTAAATAGTTTTTCACCTTTGGCTTTGACAAAAATAGTTTCTATGTATAGGTAGGACCTCAGTATGTTGTTCTAAGTGTGCTGAAAGCCTTTCTAATAACAGGAGAAAATGTAGGTGTGCGATTTCTTCTTCTGGCTTACAGCTGCGGTGATCATTTGCATTAAATTGTATTGAGCATATATCCATTTAGGTGAGGTTAAAATTAAATGACCTCTTCACATTTTTCTTCCCCTGAAGAAAGATGGAGACTTGAAAAGCACCCACTAGCAAGTGGAAGGATGTCACAAACAGCATGTAAGAAAGATGAAAAACGTAACAAGAAAATCAAAGTTACAGTTGTCTTTCTGCAGGAAAGAAAAAATATCCAGTGTAGCCTGTCATTTATGATAGGCATATCATGGAAGCTGCATTCTGGCATGCTGCAACTAGAATTAAGAATGTGATAGATGCTTTTTGTCAATGAGGTACTAACAGTGAGCAAACTGCAAAATACTGTTGCAGGTACTGTTCTCCTTACGTAAATGCAGAGGTCTTGTACTTGAAGATTTGCTGGTTTATGTTGGTAACAGCTTTTCTTGGAATTAGCTTTTTTCTTTAATCATCGTAAATGTACTATTGATGTGGTTTCTTGAGTTAAATTCTCTAAATGCTTTTTCAAAACTAACATTTTTATTATACTATAATGCCCGTGCATGTGGAGATTTTTACTGATTTAAGAGTACAGGTATGATTTGATTGCTAAAGCTTTTGGTCTTCAGACTAGGTTTAGGTGATCCTCAGAGTAGCGTTTTGTAACTTAGGTGGGGGTTTTTTTTGTTTCTTTTAATTTCTAAACACTTAGGTTTTTCTAAACTTGTAGTTTTTCAAGATGTGATCAGACAGGGTGCTCATCTACATTCCCCTTCCTACAAAAGACTGGACCAGGTGATCTTTTGAGGTCTCTTCCAGCCTGAGCTAGTCCAGGATTCTAGGATTAAGCTGGTGGAAGGAGTAACTGACTTCTTAATGGCAAACGGACATAACTGTGCATAAAAAATTGCTAACTCAAATTAAGAGACATGGAGATTAGATCTTTCAGTTCCCAGCAGTGTTTGTATGAACAAGTGTTGCATTTAGAAATAGTATTATGGCAGTTAATACCAGACTGAATATATGAGACTTAAATTTCTGTCTATCTAGACTGTAGGTGTCTTAGCAATGCATATTCTTCTGAAGAAGTGAGAGTATAGAAACTTTTTTGAACACTTAGGAAAAGCGATCACCTATACAAAGTATCAACATGTAAAACAAAAGCAAACTTGGAATGGAAAAAGCAAAAATAAGTTTTACTGTGTGAGTCTCTTGCTCTCTTTCATGAATGGATGGGCATATAGCTTATCTGCAGTATATAGATCGGAAAGGAACTTGCTGCTTTTTCTTCAAACAACGTTTAAGAGAATGGTATGATAGTGTGGGGGGAGAAGCAACAACAAAAAAACTCTGCCCCCCCCCAACATTTTCTGTTAGAATTATTAAATGAAACACCCTGAACTTTCAGTGCTCTCTTTTACTCCATTTCAATTGCTTTTATGAGAACCAGATACGTTCTTGCCCACTGTGACTCGGAAAGTAAATAAGCAAACTGGAATTGCCTCAGTTAGTGCTGTTTCTCCTACTAAAAAATACAGCATAAAACCAAGGTAGTACGTTAGTGCCTAGTTCCCATTACAGACTTCTACATGCTTTCTGTATACAAAGAGGCTAGAGCTTATCTTACAAGTTATTATGAATACTGGCGGTGCACAGAAGAATGTCAATATTGGTGGAAATATTGGCAAAGTAATTAGTTTGCATTTCAGGATATAGTGCCAGGTAGTGACTTGAGTTTGCATTTGTTCAGGGTCTGCGACCAATGGTGGTGTCTTAGCACTATTTTGGCTGCAACTTTGAGGGCTTTTTTCCAGATCATCAGCTTCAACAAGATGTCAGTGAAAAGAGTTAAAAATGCTTGGATGGATCACTTTGCAGTACCTGCTTTGCAGCCCAGAACCAAATTTGGTTAAGAATCGGAGTGTGTGAAAGAGTACTTAACAGGAGAAAGTGGAGGCTTGAAGGTCTGCTTGGTACTGTAGAAAGGTTTGGAGGCCTGAAATGCCAGGAAGGTGTTTCAGGGATAGTAAGTGGTGAAAAGCTGAGCTTCTAAACTTGGTCCTGCTCAGAGGTCCCTTCTGACCTGTTAACGTATCAACGGGTTCATCTGTTGTCATTCTGAATATCTGGTGACCTGACCCACCAGTCCTTTGCTGCTTTTAGTCTGCTGGGGAAGGCTATGAACAGCATCACAAGTAGAGAGATACCTTTGCAGATGTGTCCTGTCCTCTAACAAAAACTGTCTTTAGACGGCACGGTTTTAGTGGCTTCATAAATTGCTATGTCTTTTGCAAAGAAAATTCCATGTGTCACCTTTCAAAGCAGTAATGGTCTGAAATCTAATGTTTTGAAAGTAATCAGGAGAATCTTCATCAGTTCAGGGGAGCTGGCCTTAACAAGTGTATATTAAAGTCATTATAGATGAGCTTTGGAGCATCATACCACTGCATTAAGTGGTAACCGTGTGAAAACCTCCATGACAGATTTGTAAATGGAGATGAGTGATTCTGCTCCACACCTAGGTCCACAATTGGGAGTGCTGTGAGATGCTGGGGGACATGGTTATCTTGGCCTCAGCAGGCTGCCTGGCTCCCTTTTTCTGCAGCTCTGATTCAGATTACCCATCAGTCCTTGTGCTTTGCTATGATCAAACGATACAGCCCTCACGGAAAAAATGTACTGCTCAAAGCTCTGTGTGGCTCCTGTAGCCAACTTGATCTATACAATGGGAAATAGGAAAGCCTTCTTTATCTGATTAAACAGCCAACTTTGGCATGAAATCTTCTTTTTAATATCAACTTGCTGGAAGTGCTATGACAATAAAAATGCCTCTTTTTTTTTTTTCCCTCTTGTTGGGAAAGCAAAAAAAAATCGACACTTCTTTTCATGTATTACTGCCAGAGCGTTCTCTGGCATTCTTTGAGTTTAATCATCAGAGGCGATACACTGGTTCTACTTAAGCGCATAACTTTTCAATTCACTATTAGCTGCCAGCATCCATGCTACATAAGGGATTTTCATGGTGACCTCAACTATTGTTTCTTCCTGCTTGCCTTATTGGCATTAACTGAATTGATAATAAAATGATTTAATAATAAAATGAATCATGTTTCAACAGTAACCATTAAATTACAGACGTTGCCTCATCAGTTTGGGATATTACTGAGCCTGCTTTAGTAGAGAAACATTACCCTGCACATGGAAATATAGAAATGCTGTGTATTTTCTTTTAAAAATGGGGATTCTTTTTCAGCAGTTCCTTGGTAAGGAACTTTCCTGTCCTCCTTTTGGCACTAAGTTGTGATTTTCCTGAAACAGAAACATACCATTAGTGATTGAAATGCAGTGTTACCATGTGTATTATTGTGTCCCAAAGCACAGTAGAAGGTACTGTACTTCAGGCACAAATGTGAAGAAACAAACTGTAATAATATTCCACTTGAATGGAAAGAAGCGAAGGTTTCCTTATAGCCCTTTTGGAATTTTCAAGGCTGCTGTGTGAATGGTGTTAGGATAAACACCTTTCCAAGGTCCGAATTTCTCTTTAAAAAACAAATGTAAATTTTGGAAAATAACTTTCCCATTAATACACAAGTGATATTTTAGAAGTAAAATAGATTCATCGTTAACAAGGAAAAGTTTGATAAAATTGTCTGTATAGATAAAGTAAATAACTGTTAACTGTTTCCCCCCCACTTTTTTCCCCTCAACAAGCTTTGTGAATATATCCCTAACTAATTTGAACCTACCAAGACTTACCTGTTGAGGCTGCTGCTGCAGTGTGGATGATGACTCAGGTGGTCAAGTTTGATTTTTCATTCCAAGTAGTAGGCATGAGGTAGTGCTCCTTGATTATCCAGATTACCGTGCATAATAATGTACTTTCAAAGATTTGTCTGTATTCTGTATTACTGCAAATGAAAACCACTGGCAATAGCTTTGCATAAATGTTTCTACTTAATAATGTTAGGTGATCTAATCTTTAAAACACTGCATTTGCAGCACAATGTGGGCTCTGTAGTAAATGGAAAGAAGGAAAGGTTAATTTCAGTAATCTAACAATAACTATTATGATTAAGCTTGATGGTTTCTGGTTTACCTTCCTCTATATAATTTTAGGTTTTGGGGACTTAGTAAAGGAGATATTTTTACACCCTCTTATTTTTGATGTCTTACTTAAGATTCTCTCCTTGCTTATCAACCACACACATGCTTGCTTACTTTGCAGTGCTGTAATGGAGAAAAGGTTTGGGGGAAAGGAGAGGGGAAGCACAAAGGCAGGGGAATAAGCCATTAAAGAGTGTTTGGAGAAAGATATAACAGAAAAGAACAGCTCTGCAGGAAAAGAATACTCTGCATATTCTTGATAAATAGTGCATTATGTGGGTGGACTTATGTCTATGGTGTGGTAGATATAGAGGGATACTTGACTGGTTGTAATTGCAAAGTATAGTTGGAGTAAATCCTTCCTGAGAGAAAAGTCACAAACTGTGAAGAAGAACTCATAGCATCAGTGGACTTAGTCTTTTGTCATTCAGTTATCTGTTAATGCATGAAATTAAAAAGGAGCAGTTGCACTAAGTGCAGTGTTGAAGTAACTCAACCTGAGTATGTTAGGCAGAGATTGGCATTTCATCCAGCTCTCCAAATTTGTGGTGTTTGCATTGGCTTATGCTTTTCAGATAGCATTGATTGAGGAGAAAAAAATTATGTTTACAATAAACACTGTCTTTCATATGTAGACAGCAACAATTAATTATAGGGTGAGAATAACAAACATAGAAGGTTGAAGTCTAGTCAGACTGGAGAAAAGTATCCTTGAAATGTTCTCTTTGAAACAGTTGTCTACAGCTGTTACGGCAGATATAAACATCAGTTATTTGTCTCTGAAAGGATCACAAGGGTCCATATGTGATTTCAAGGGATGATTTCAATCCTAAGAACATGTAGAGCATTGTTCATGTGACAGACCTTTTTCAAGTTAAAGGAATTCCCTTTACCATCGTGTTTTACTCAATGCACAAACGTTATAATAGTTTTGTTCTTTGATTCAGAATGAAATTAAAATCTAGAGACTATACAACTCAATTGGTTGAGCTTGGTGGGTTTGTGTTTTAATTCGTGCAGTGTCTACAACGGGAAGAAGACATACACTTTGTAGAAATGACATGGATGTCTGATATTTTCTGTTCCAGAATCTTTGCTTGAGAAGCCGTGTTGGATTTACTTCCTTTTTATATTTAAAAAAGATATCCTGAACACTTGACTGTTTAAATACTAGTATGATGTGCCACTGCAGAGGCAGTTTCCTTTCATATTGCTTTCCTTCAATAAGATGCGCATTTTTTTCTGTATAAATGAACTCGTATTCAGTAGTGCAATTGATGAATTCTCCTCCTCTTTTTCTTCCTGCTGTAACACCATCAAGCAGTTCAGTTCATCCAGGTGTCAGTGCTTTTAGTTGTGTGATCAGAATTTTCTAATGAGGGGAGGAAACTGTAAGAACTGGTTTGAAATCACTTTTCAAGTTTCAAAAAGAAAAAAAGAAAGCAAAGCCATCTTAAAATTAACAGCTGGAGTATTTTATTCTTTATGGCCTTTCAGAAAGGAAAGAACAGAGATGGATTTTTTTTTTCCTCCAGCTTGTATGAGTGAAACCTTACATAGCTTTCCTCCCATTTCGCTCTCATGTTCTTCCTTCGTTTTTATCATAGAAGTGTAATTCCTCTTGATGACTTTCCTCTGAGTTTTGTCCTCTGTGATGCAAACTTAGTTTGGTTGACAAAATCACCAATTCTGTTCAGTTTTGTTCTTTCGTCTCTCGTGTCTCACCTTATTTTTGGTTAGTTACTTTTAATGATCTTTTTTAAGAGAGATTCTTTTTTTTCTTTCCATTTTTTTCCTGAAGCCCAAGTAAATTGAATGCAAAAATAAAGCCTTGCCGGGTGGTTGCAGGGTACTTAAGACAGAGTAGTGCCTGCAGAAGGGCACTCCAGCCCACCCTGTGAATGAAAAGCTTGAGTGAGCTATGTATTGCTTGGCTTCAATTACCGTTTTCTTTTGGCAGTTGAGGGGTTGGAGATATGATCAATCACATTTAAGTAATCATTTGAATATTTCAGTGTGGGCTCTTTTTTTTTTTCCTGTGAAAATGTTTGTATCAGTATTGTCAGTAATTTTTCTCCCCTCTTTCTCCTTCCCAAAACCCACAAGACGGAAATGACAAAGCCCTGAAACATGCAGGGTTGCAGGATCGTAGATGAAAAACTTTGTATCTGAAGTGACTGGCTCCTGACCTTGCTCGTAAGAGTTATTGACTTTTTCGCCTATGATCTTGCAGAGAGTGGAACAGTGCTAGATCAAAATACCTGGCTAAATTCTTTGCTTGAAATACATTGTTTTCTCTAAAAAGTACCAGGAGAGCTTGTTTTCAGCTACATGATACTCATATCCCATTTGGAGTGACTTGGCTTTGTAGACTTTAATGGGGTCCACTTGAACAACACTGGGATACAGTGCTTCTGCTAGACAACTCTGATTTTTAGGTAGTGAGTCATGGAGTGGTTAAGGCAGATGTTGGCCTTTGTGTATACAGATTCTTTTCCTAAAACTAGTATTTTTGATGACTTTGAGCAGCAGCATTGATGGGTGTTCCACTTAAAACAGAGTAAAAAGTATTTTGAAATGGAAATTGGGATGGGAAGCTACATAATACCTTGTCTCATTTTTAGACACACAAAAGTTGTCCAAACACAGGCTAGTCAGATAAGGATAGATGCTACTGTTACAGAGATTCAAGCACAGGAAAAAAAATGGTGCTAGCCAGACTAGTTGTAGCATTAATGCTTCCAGTCAGTAGAAATAAATGTTGGGCATATGAAGTCTTACAACTTCTTGACTTGAAAAGGTAGTCCATGTTTAAATACAAAATAGGCTTTCATTACTGTATAGTGGTCTAGCAAGGTAGTTTTTTTGCCCTCAGAAAGTATCTGTAGGAATAGAGAGTCTGTAAATGCGTTACAAGTCGTGACTGTAAATGGGTGGCACAGCACAAAGCTGCAGCTGAGTGTCAGAACTTGCGTTTGTAGTAGATACAGATTTTCATATGCCTTTGCTGCAAAATGGGGCATTCTGATATTTAAAATAGTAATTTTGAAATGCTCTTTTCTGGTGTTTTGTATGATGGCAGTTAGATCACCTTTTAATAGAGTAGCAATACAGAGGTACTCTCTACCTTCCTGAAGTCCTGAATGTGAACCTAACACTACAAGAATGCACTCTGCTTGTTAGAGAAGTCTTACCAGTATCACATGCTTTAATTCAAGGTAGAACTGAATGGACAAATACTGAGAAATAATGTGACACTTCCTAACTTTGGCTCTTGTTGCCTGCTGTTCTGTCTCAAGGCTACCATAATCAATAAACCTCAGGTGCAAAGGAGAAGTGATGAGTATTCTTTCTGAACTCTTCTTCCATTCGATGGAGTATCAGCTATTCTGTGCAAAGAGTGCTTGCTGTTATACAACAATATCTTATTTAATCTGCTGTTTAACAGCAACCAAAGAGAACTTATATCACAAGGTAAAGAACTGTCCTTCTACGAAGTAGCCGTAGTTCAAATTACTTTCTTGCATTTCAGAATGGGGAACTTGTCATTATAAAAGTTTAAGACAGCTTTGGCTTTCGTCAGCACTATGAAATGAACAGCAATGAACAGGGTCTAATACAGCAGCAATATTAAGTACACAGTTGCTTTTCACCTGAAGGGCAATGTATTTTTAACTGTAATATCTCCAATTAACTTAGTGACATTATAAGAGCAACAGAGAGTCTAGGAATGCTGTTATAACTGATTCACAGTTAAACTTATTTTTGCATGTAGATCTTGGGGAACAGCATGTCTGTTCATCAGGATTCTAATGAAACTCAAGAAACTGTTTGAATGAAACAATTAAAGCTGGTATGTGGATGAGTAGGGATTGTTAAAGATTCCTTTGCAGCACTGTACAACAGTACTAGCCATGCAAAGAGACCGGATGTTATCTTTTTCAAATCAGAAATTTGTTATGTTTGTGGAAGTTTGCTAAAAGCTGAAAAATTCAGCCTTTCAAAGGGTCATAATAAATTGAAGCGCTTGGTATTGTCTTTCTGCTTTCCAAGTCAGAGGCTTCTAGGTTTCTGAGCTTTGATCTTGGAGCCAGCAACAGAGAGGCCCTGCCTATTGCAGGAGCATTGCAGCTCCTGGTATCTAGCCATCATCACCAAATTTTAATTTGTTTTTCAGGGGTTCTTTTGTCTCAACTGAAATTCCCTTAGGGGATTTGTTTCATAAATATTAGCAGATTTCCCCCTTTTCCCTTGGACAAAATTCTGCCTTGAGGTGTTGCTGTTTCTTCTCTACATCAGAGTTGCATGCATTTACTTTGTGCATATTCAGCTAAAGGTATTTCATATATAAGGTACTTGCTATTTAAGGTTTTGGATATTGTAAATGAGATAGGAAGCTACAAAACCAGTTCGACAGGACAATAACACACACTGTTAACTGAGGACCAAAGAAATAAGATACAGAATATGTATTAAAATAAATGGTTTGCAATATTGTTTTGGCAACAAACATGTTGACAGAGCAAGGGAAACTTTGAGATACTAGGTTCCATAGCAAAGCAATATATAATGAAATAAAATCCTTAAAACAAGTAAAAAAAAAAAAAAATTCCTTAAAACAAGGATTAAAACAAGTAAAATATTAGTATGCTGCTTTTAAATATGTTAGTGTCAGAGAACTGAGGTTAGGGCTTCAGAGATTTTCACTGGTTTATACTGTCTCCAAATGGCACTTTAAGCAGGTTTCCTAGCTTACATGTTCCTCAGTTTCTCAAGTTGTAGGGGTTTGGTATGCTTTTACTTTCTAGTAAAATAACAAAACAAAGCAAACAAAAAACCCACCCCCAAACCAACCCCCCAAATAAAAAATTTCCCTGCCTTATTAGGGGCTTAAAGTTTTGATGTTTGGGATGTATTTTGAAATCATTAGATAAAATATACTGAAGAAATGTACAGTAATAAATAGTAATTTTTTCCCTTCTTTTTCTAATACTTAAGCAATACTTAATTGAAATATCATAATGTTGTCCCACTGATAAAAGATACTTCTGACCAGATATGGCTCAATATGCAAAGGTATGTTCTTTTACCTGTCCTGCCCAAGAAATAGCAAGTGTCTTCAATTTAATTTTTAGATTTGGATTTTTTTTTCCCCTCTGAATTCCCGGTCTGCTTTCTATTATTCAATATTCAATTTGTAGTTTTTACAAAGTGTTATTGAAGCTACAATAACCCATTGGAGTGTTTGGCGTTTATTGCACCATCTGTTTAGGCTTTGGTCTTCTGATTGCTGTCAAATATCCGCATTGTGCTATTTGGTTAGTTTTGGATAGTTCTCTTGGATATTTTGGAGCTTATCAAAGCTGAAAGATCACAGGTGTAATAATTTAGCTGATGATAGGAATCTTTTTGTTTGGAATTCTCAAAAATATGAATTAGTAAGAATAGAAAAGCAAGTTTAGGCTCTGTTACGTCAGATGGCTGAAAAAAATGCCATACAGTTAGAAAAGCTATTGTACTAGCCTGCTTTTTCTGATGGAATTAATAGTGAGCGCTCTTAAAAGCATCCTTCATTATTAACCGAAATCAGTTACTAATACATAGGGACAGCTATTTGAGTAGTCACCAACAGTGCATTGCAAAAAGTAAGCAATTGTCAGAAGGGCTTAAGGAATGCTCTTCCTAGGTGGCATCTGTGAGGCAATAATCATGTATCTATGATATCTTAATCAGTCACCATTAAAATGAAGGTGGTGTCAAATATTTGCTATTGCCATTTCAGTGTAGTAAAATAAGATTGAATAACTTGGGAGGAAATGAGTCAGTCTTTGTATAAACACCCATTAGTGCATGGTGCACAAAGCCTTGTCATGAGGGAAGTTGTTCCCTCTCCTGTAGTTTCCTTTATGAGTCTCCCAGCTTTTCTAAAAATAAGCATGAAGGGTGGTTTTAGTTGCCATGGAAGTTGTGTCGTGCCATAACAAGAGGTAGATTCTTCCGGCAGAGTAATTTTAAAGGAGGTATCAGGCAGGTAGCATTCTTCTTGTGTAAAAAATAGGATGTGTTGTTACAAAGATGTGGTAAAACAATATATAGTTTTTATCGCACCATTTAACGGTTGGATTACTCTGAAACTGTAGGTCTCAAGGCTGCTGTTTTCATTGGCTTCCTTCAACTATTTGGTGTAAGGACATGGTTCCTTGTTTTTTCTGCCTTATCAGATTTGGGGAGCTTACATAAACTTCTGAGCAGAGTTTGAGACTACTCAGCAACTTCTACTCTATATGGACCAAACCTTACCTTATTTGGGGTACAGAAGTGATATCAATCCTGTATTTGTTTAAGTGGTAGTGTATCTCTATCGTTCAAAAAATGGCTTCTTTTTTTTCTAACAGCAGCCGCTACTTGAGAGAAGGATAGGGAAGCCAGGAAAAAAAAGAATGGCTTACAGCTCTTAAAACTGGAGGTGTGGTGGCACTGTTGGCTTAGGGAGAACCGGTACAGCAACTGCGTGGTGTACTTCTGCTTCTTTAGTGTCAGTAGAAAGTCTATCTCTGTGTAAGAATATGCATGTAAGAAAAGCCAAGTATTTCCTTCTTTAAGAGACATTCTTACCTTACAGAAAAAGTTTCAAAAATGGGAATAGCCACTGACCACTTTTTTGTTCATGTTACTGAAATTGGGAATAAACTCCTTAACATCGATGTTGTATTAAGCAGGCATTTCTTTATTCACAGTGCTGAATGCATGGAGGATAATTCCTTCTATCGTGCAGTGCCCTATGCTGCCTCAACTAAAGCTTACATCACCCGATTACATACATATTCATTATTTTTCCCAGAATAGTCATACATACTCATTTTCTTTCTTGGAACTGATTAATATTTTTGCATAGTCTTTACGCATGCGGCCTGGGCTCAGAGGGGCTTCCATGGTGGTATTTTGGAGATCCCTGAAGAGGTCTCTCTTGATGTCCTGTCCATGAACTGTAGATTCCTTTTCCCGCATATGGTTGTGAGTTGGCTTCATAACAGTTTGCCACAGTTTGTTAGGATTTATGTTGGATTCAATTGGCCGTTAGTCTGGTCAGTTCCTTCTTATCTTTACTGTGTTGTCTTCTCCTTAGGCCATTCAGTTCCTGTGTATCTCTGTTGCGCAGGCTAGGATTTTGAAGGTAACATAACCACACTTTTTTATTTTGAACTGACCCACATTTGAACTGACAAATTTTAGAAGAAGAAATAACTAAACTGTGTTAATATCGCTGCAGAATCTCATGATCATTAAGGTCTTGCTAATTAACAAAGTGCCAGAAAGTAGAAGCAAGTAGAGCAAGTGTAAGTATGCTTTTGTTCAACTGCAAAAAAGGACAGAACATATCCCCCAAATCTGCCTGCATGGAGCATACTGTTTTATAAATGTATAGTGAGAGTGGGTGGAAAAAACTTGCATATATGCTATTTATCAGGTAAACTCAGTTTGACATAGGCATGGATATAAATATCTAGGGGTACTAAAGATATAGAATTAGTCATGTTACTGGGTCTTGTATGAACCAAGTTGAGGAGTTTGTATTTTGGAATTCAGTGAAGATGTAGTTTTTCTTTTTTTTTTCCTCTTGATGGTGTTTTCTTGAGAATGAATTTACCTTATATATATAAGCGTATATGTATACTCCTTAACACTGGCTGTTAAATCCTGCAGAAATGTTACCTCTAGTGCAATTTCACGGTACAGTTTATCTGATATCTGTCCCTTGCTTGTAGCGTTAAAGGTAGGATTTTAACTTTTGCTTGCCAGAACCCAAAGGGACTTTCGCTAAAACAGTTTTGCAAAGCCAAAAAAAAAAAGAGCTTATTAAAGCAACAGCTATAATAGGTTTGGAATTGCCATTGATAAATGCACTCACTGCAATAGCGCTAATAACTAATATATAATAGTAATGCTGGCAAAAAGAAAACTATCATGGGTGTTTTCAATGTATGGTGAAGTCATGATTCATACCAAGGTGTCCCTGTCTTGGGTGAAGGAAGAGGAGTACAGCCTGTTGACCATCCCTGCAAGGTCTTCAGTCTCTTCCCCCCAGCAAGGTATTTCCCCTTGTGGCTTTTTATACCCTAACTCCGTTTGTCTCTTACCTCTTGGTTGATGTTCAGCATGATTTGGGGGGAGAGTTGAGTAACACAGTCATGTATGTTTAGCATGTACTGCTTTAGGCTCATTGGCATGTTGGGGGCATGGATTTTAATATTTATTTTGCAGTTAATTAGGCAAAAGTCTTGGACACTGGGACCTTCAGCACTTGCTTGCTTTCTTTGCTTAGCCAATACAGGGTTGTCTTATCTTCACAAGACTCTGTCCTTCAGCCATTTATTTATGCCAGCTCAAGGAATCTCCACCTGTAGAGATAACACAGGAACCTCATGCTCACAAACATCTTGGCCTTCTGTGCAGAATTCCCACACTGCTGAATGAGATTCTCTTGCCTTTGGCTGTTAGTTTTATACCTTTCTCCCCAGCTGTTCTAATTTGTAATTGAGCTGGTTTTATTTACATATTTACTATATTTACATTTAAATAGAGCTGGTTTAATTTACAAATCTAGTGGAAATCTATCCCTCTTTTCAGGGTTGGCTTTTCCTATACATCAGCTAGGGGAACCAATTCCCATGATGCCACATAGATAGTATCTGACAGAGGGAAGCAATGGGAGCATTTGCTCTTTGGGGAAATCTTGTCCCTTCACATCATCTTTATGCAGCTAACTCACAGCTTGGCTTACCTGTTTTGGTGAACTGTGGCACCAGCATGATACGCTTAGTTCTGTGGCGATTTTTTTTTTTTTTAACTGACCCAAGTGTGCATTGCTGCTGAACAGGGAGGATCTTGTCTCCATACCATCCAGTATTCCTTTTATTTTTGCTACCACATGCCCACTACCAAGCTTCTGCTGTATTGATTCTTGCTGCCACTAGCTCAGCAAGTGCAGTGGTAAGGTTGAGTGTACAGACATCAAGAGAGGATGGAAAGTCAAGAACTGTGTGACAACCCATATTTACTTCAGTTTAGAATGGTGCTGTTTCTGGTCTGCTTGAGGTTCTCTCCAAAGAAGCAATCCGATATTAATAAAGTTTCTTTGGAATGAGGAGATGTTTTGCCTGATTGCTTCCAGGTCTGATTTGATCTCGTAGATTTGTTTTTTCCAAAGACAGCAGTAGGAAGCCTAGAATTCGTGCTTGTTCATCTTTTTGGTGCTGTTGTTTGAGGGAAGAATATCAGAAGAGTAAAAAGAGGATGAGAATGTGGAGGGATTATTATTTATTAATATTTTTTAAAACTTCTTACTGTGAGTCTAGTATAGCCCTGAAATGTGATGTATCTTAAAAAAATGGGAGCAATTACCTGGTTTTGGTAGCATGGCAACATTTCTGGAGACATTCTCTGAAGTATTCCCAGTGGACATGCACAATTAAGGGAAGTAAGTAGTTTAAAATAGAATATGTAATCCATATAGTGACTTCAAGAATAGAAAGCCTCTAAGTAGACAGGTGATTGCTGTGCACATCACAAGAGAAGGAAGACTGTATGAATGCTATTTATACAGTTACATATTCTGTCTGAAAGCTAAATGAGCATATGCCTGGAAGCTGCACTAACAAAATAAACAGATGAGATTTCTTTTCAAGTTTAAAATAATACAAGTGCTGCCTCCAGTCAGTGTCATGATGAATGACTTTGCTTTTGTGATCTGTATGCTGGATTAATGGAGTGTGTTTTATTTGGGTTGCTTTGTAACTATTTCTCAAAGACTGATTCAAGTGTGGTATATACTATGCTTGTTGCCCCAAATATTAAGTGATAACGGCACTTCGGAAGTGTCTTTTCTTTAGAAGCTTGACACCTTGTTCTCCAGTGTGTATGTGATAAAATGATTCAGGACCAGACTCCTGAAGGAGTGATTTGACTCTTCTGTCAATACCATCATGATAGTTATTGTTTGTCTAGTATTTGGTGTTTTCCATGCATGTAGTTGAAATGTTCTGCTGTATAAAGCTAGTTTTTCATCTTTCTTTTGGCTAGGAATTGTCAGAAGCTGGTTGTTAGGACTGTTAGGCTTAAGGCAGAAGGAAGCTCTTATACAAGTTTAATCTCCTACTGTAGGAAATGAAGAATTTTTAACTTTGTCTCTTAAGTAATGGCGTGTCTTTTTTTTTTTCCAGCTCCCTGATTAACTGTCTTGACTTTTGGTTGGTTTTTGACCAGTTTGATAGAAAGGCAGATTTAAAAATTTATTTTAGGAATTTTTCTGCAAGTTCTGTGGAGCTGAAGGAGAGAAGGAGAGGAATGCTAGGAATGCTGAGAAGACAACAGCAAGGTGATCTCATGTTACAGGCATTGAAGAGTTAACATAAATCCATCCTTAAAAATGTCTGGAATATAAGAAAAGCTTTGGATGAACAATGTAGGAAAACTTAGACTAGCCAATGTTCACAGAACGGCATGTTTAAGATGGTCAAAAGGTAGAATAAAAGTACTTTTAACATGTTTGTGTATGGTTTTGTTTTTTTTAATATATGAGACTTCTTAGAAATAGATGTAATTCTCATTAATATAGACATTAACATATTTGCTTTGCCAACTGTAGGAGCTTAAATGCTGTCCAGCATCATCAGATACTTGTGACCACAGTTCTCTTCAGGTATGTGTGAGTTTTGGGCAGCAAAGTTAAACTACCTCTTGCAAAGAAACAAGTGTGGGGGCAAACAAATTTCAAGAGAAGGCAATAGAATCTTTGGATTCAACTTCTACTCTTACCCAAAGTCATGTTAGTAATGGGTTCAAATATTTTACTTTTCTATGATTAGTAAATCAGAAGTATTCCAGTGCTGTCTGCACAAGGAATCAAGGACAATCCTAGTGCACAGTGAAATTTTTATCTTCAATTACTAAAATTGCTCTATAAGCTCTTTGCTTCCATCTTTTTTGCTTTTACTCAGTGTCTGTGATCTGAAATACATTCAGTCCAGCCTGTAAAGCTGACATAACAGGTAGAGGTTCTGTAAATTTCTCTAGTGGAATTTCCCTGAATTTATAAACAAACAAAAAAACCCCCAACAAAACAGCCAGAATTACTTCAGAAATCACAGTTCTTCATCATAGAAAACAAGCTTGTGATAAATATTTCTGGCAACTTTATTTCATGGTGTTACCCAGGTTATCTTGCAGGTAATATAAGACATTATAAATATGCTGCCAGTGTAAGACAGAAACCTCCTTATAAGCATAATGACAACTCAACTCTGCTCTATGGCTGCACTGGCAAGTGCTGGAGGCTTATTTGCTTGTCAGTTTATAAGCATGTATTTTTGTGTAATTTGCATAGTTGAATTGTGCCTTTGGACTTTTAAATAAAATTAACCTTGTAGAGGCTCATTAAAATACATATCCTTAAAAATTGATGTATTTTATAGTCCTATTTGAAAAAGGAAGAAAAGTGTTTGAAGTTACAGAATTAATTTAAAAATTTTGTGTTTGGGTGCCTTTTTTGTTCAGGTGAAGAAAAGATCTCAAATGAGAATAGTCAAGTAATGAAAAGAGCGCTCTTAAGTAGGGAGGTTACATTATAGATTTACTGTTACTTTCTGCACTCTGGAAATAGTGTGCTATAGCTAGACGCTTATGTTATCAGAATATGTAAATCAGGAAGGAGACAGGTTGATTGTCAATAAGGGACAACTTAAGATCCTTATGCATTAAAAATCTTTTACTTAGAATTAACATAGGACAAGTATTAATTTATTGTGATATTGACACAGATCTATATTTCACAATCTCATGTTTTATTACGAATGCTATTGGCAAACATTTTCAGTATATACAGCATAGGTAAAAATCCACAAAGGAGTATATAAATTACATGTAAGTAGTTGATGCACAGTATTAAGGGGAGGAGGTGGTCTAGCAGACGAGAAAGATGCTTGAGAAAAGCCCAGTCTGCAGTTATGAATTATTTCATGTGAATATTGCCCATGGCATGGATATTTAAAGGGGGTGAAAAGCCGAATATATTACAAGAGCCAATATCAACTGCCGTTAGTGAGCTGTTGGAGCATGCCCAAGTGATTCAAAGAGGAGGGGACCAAACTTGGAGCCTGACTCAGATACGCTCTGATTTTTTTTTTTTCTTTAGATAGCCAGGTTCACTCCACTTCATCTTTTGAAGAATTAATATGTGTAGATTCTTATTGTAAGTAATGATAAAGAATTTTTCAGAAAACTGCGATTTTGAACAGTTTGCCAGGAGCAGCCTTAGGTCCTGCCGGAGAGCTGGGGCTGGTGCTCGCCTGTGAGCTCCCCCCGCAGGTGGCGCTGGCTGTGCTGGTGCTCCCATGCTGCTGTCCGAGCGGGAACTGCTGTGCTGGGAATGCTGATGGGACTGTATGGAAAATGTATGCCTTTCAGGTGACTCCTAGTAACCAGATGTTAAATGTATTGGGATCCATTGAGAATAAGATTTAACATGAAAATAAATAAAAAAGCATCCAGGGGGGTAATTCTATTTTATTTATATTCCTTAGCTCAGATTTTTTTTTTTTAATTTTTGTTCTGTTCCTTTCTTCCAACTTTCTTAATAAGAGCATTGGATGATTTATCCCCATGATGAAATTATATGAAATGTTTTCTGCCCCTCTTTTGAATCTAAAACCTTCAGCAATGCATACAGCACAACTGAATTTTCAAAGGAAAGCTCTTTGAAGTCCTTTTTTCTTTCTTCTTTCTTTGTGTCTCTGTCTCCCCCGTTCTCCATCTCTCCCCCCTCCTTCTCTCTGTCTGTCAAGTTCAAGAGCAGCTCAGATGCCATGAATTAAGTGAAGCACAAAAGGGGAAAAGGAGACCCTTTTGAAGAACAAAGGCCTCCCATTAGGCTGCCGTGTTCTTTCTCTGACCAAAATTGCTCCCTACATGGTTTTTATTGCTGTCCACATGCTTGGCACATAAGGTAAATACAGTAGGACCCTCGTTACCTCACACTCTCTCTTCCTCTTCCCTCTTCAATAAATGTTTTGTCTCTTTGATGTCCCTAGTAATTCTTATACTGATTGTTCCCACCCTCATAAAAGCCCCAGGGGTAGTCATGGTGGTGGATAACATTAGATACTGTGTAAATGCTTCCAGAAAAGAAGACAAACTGCAGCCAAAGAATTTATTTCAGGTGGAAGAGAATGGGAAGGAAATACAGATGTTTTCTTTTCTTCTCTACATGTTGCCTCTGTGCCCTAGCTACACGTATATATCTCAGGGATGTTCATTATTTCTTCTTGTTTGTTTCAAAAACAAACAAGAAAATAGAGCTAAGTCAGAGTTATGAGGAAATGTATGCTACCAGACTTTAAAGCTATAGAAATCTTCTCTTAAGCCTACTTGATTATTTATTTTTGTTTCTTCTGGACAGCTATCTGTTGCAGAGTTCTGGTGAAAAGTACCAGCTAAGGTTCAGACCTAGATAGGTTTAAAATCTGAACTTTGTAGTGCACACATTTTAAAAAGTCAGATTCTTCTTACAGAAGTTTAAAAATAACACCGAAATATACACAAACATATAAAAAAATGAAACCAGTGTAAAACACTCTTACCTTAAACCTACGTTTGCAACTAAACTTTGTAGTACTTAAATTACAGAATTTACTAATAGTTTAAAAGACACCTTTGGGGCAGTTGATTTTTATGGCAGAGTCATATGATGAAAATAATTGATGTGGGATAGCATAATTCATACTTAAGTGGTCTGGAAACTGTAAAGCATACACATATTTCTTGGAATTGGAACTTGCGTTCTCCCAAATTCTTTCCAAATAAATTCTTTTCAAGGATATATATTTGATTTGGTATTTGTACTGCATTCTGTCTTTTCCGCATTTTCACTGACGTGAAGTATTTTCTTAGCTTGTGTTAACACAGTTAAATATGTAATGATTAACAGAAAGCATCCCACTATTTTTATTTTTGGCATTTCTGCTTAATGCTACCACCTTACCTACCAGAGTATATGCTTTACTGAGCATGTACTGTTATGAACATAGTAATTCCAGAGAAAATGTCAACAAGGCTACTTAAATATCAATGACTTTCATCAGTCTGTTTTGTAGATTACAAGGCAAGGAAAATCCACCTTGAAATCTGACTTTTCTTGACAAGCTTTTTCCACACACACCATACCACCCCATCCCACCCCCACCCCCCTTTGATCATGTTGCATAAGAAATTTACAGTAAATGTTACTGATTGTAATCAGTCAAATTTTTCTTCATTCTGTGTGCGAGCAAGATTTTACGTACCCGCTTCCCTGGAAAGGAATTAAACTGACTTCCCCATCCACTTGTAATTGGACTACTTGGCTTCCTGCTCTGAGGGGAGGGAGGTGATGCTGGCATTTAATGAACTTTCAATATATAATTGGCTTATTTTGATCCGTATTTTATGCAAGACTGGATTGTCTAAAATGGAATCTGTAAGTTCAGGTGTTCTGGTAGAAGACTCTGTAGCTATCCGTAATGTATCTGCTTGTGGTAGATGTGGATGCTGTGATTAATGGCAGTGGCTACAGCTGCCTGAGTTTGGAAGATGAACCTTTGTTCTGTCTTCCCCCCTCCCCCTTACCATGCACCATTTGCATATAGTCTCTCCTGTTGTCATTTAACCTATGCCCTCTTACTCCATCATGGTGCTGTACCTGTAGTCATCTTCCCCAGCCTCACAAACCTCAGCCAAACCCTCCCTCCCCATCTGCCTGTGGGATGGTTCTGCTCGCTAATCAGAGTGGTCTTTGCTCAACACCGGGAGTAGATCTTCACTCCTGGTCCTGAGCAGTAAATGCAGGTCTTGACTGTGCCAAGATGGTCACAGCAGCTGCTGGAAGCCGGACAGTGGGTGAGGAGATGCAGCTGCTGTGTCCATAGTTTGGCTACAGCAGCTGTTGATTGGTGTTAACTAACCAATCACTAGCATAGAGATGCTTTTGTTGGGAATTGTGTGGTGTACTGAGTGTAAAGCCCATACCACTACTGACGAGTCTGCGAACCACTGGATTAAAAGGCTTTGTGTTGGGTTGAGAAAGAAGAGTTTCTGAAGTAGGTGGAGCTGTATCATGCAATTTAGTAATATTTTTCCACCACTTAGAATTTCTGTAAAGATGAATAGGAACTTGTATATAAATATATTTTACCAACACCATAAACAGTGAGTGGCAGCTTCTGAGTATTCCTTCCAACACTAATAGGGGAATGATTTTCTCAGGAACATCTTGCAGGTAGATAACTTGTGGTTTTAAATCTTATTAGACTATATTCTTCCTCATCTTTTTTCTTTAAGAGCATAAAATGAATACCCAGAAGAGACCACTGAATTTTCAATTACACGTCTGCACAAAACAGACTTAAGGCCTGAATTTTGAATTTTATTTGGTAATTTCTGTTTGAAGACCACAGAATTGTTTTGGTTGGAAGAGACCTTTAAGATCATCCAGTCCAACCATTCATCCTGCACTGCCAGGTCACCACTGAACCATGTCCCTCAGCACCACATGTACACAACTTTTAAGTGCTTCCAGGGATGGGGACTCTACTGCTGCCCTGGGCAGCCTGTTCCAGTGCTTCACAACCTCTCTGTAAAATTTTTTTGCTAATATCTGACCTAAACCTCCCCTAGAGCAACTTAAGGCCATTTCCTCTCATCCTGTTTCTTGGGAGAAAAGATCAACCCCCATCTCATTACAGCCTCCTTTCAGGAGTTGTAGAGAGTAATAAGGCGTCTCCTGAGCCTCCTTCAGGCTAAACAGCCCCAGTTCCCTTAGCTACTCCTCATAAGACTCATGCTCTAGACCCCTCACCAACTAGGTTGCCCTTCCTTGGACAAGCTCCAGCACATCAATGTCCTTCTTGAAGTGAGGGGCCCAAAACTGGACACAGTGTTGGTGGTATGGCTTCACCAGTGCCGAGTTGAGGGGGTCAATCCCTTCTGTCCTCCTGCTGGCCGCACTATTTCTGATACAAGCCAGGATGCTACTGGCCTTCTTGGCCACCTGGGCACACTGCTGGCTCACCTTTAGCTGGCTGTTGACCAACACCCCCAGGTTCTTTTCTGCTGGGCAGCTTTCCAGCCACTCTTCCCCATGATGCCAAGTTGTTGTGACCTAAGTGCAGGACCTGGTAGTTGGCCTTGTTGAATCTCATACCATTGGCCTTGGCTGTCCAGATCCCTCTGTAGACCCTCACTGCTCTTCAAGCAGATTAGTAACACAGTAGAAGTAAAGACTTTGTGGCTTCCATTGAAGGCTTCTTGAACTAAGTAATAAAGGAATACATTAGCAAGAGGCTTAGACTTTGTTAGTGAAAACTGTGTTCCTTCCTTACACAGGAACAGCAAATTTTCAGCAGTAGTACCTAGTGCCTTGAGGTGGAGCCCCACAGTGGAAAACAGTATTATTGCTACACTTGAAACAAGCTGAACGTTTTTAAGAACTGGTGATGCCTTCAGAATGATTTTGCATCATTGTGGTGGTGCTTGCAAGAACAGATTTTAGTTGAGATCCATGCTGTAGCTTTAAAAACCACTGAATGTGACATGCAGTGATATGAATATTTAAACCAGCTGAAATGCACTTAGATCTGTTCCTGTGAAGGGTTGTGGACATGGGACTGGTGGAACTGCAGTTTTCCAAATAAAAATTTAGATGGCTTTATGAATCTTAATACCACCCTCCGAGACTGTGGCGCATGAGAGATCTTCCTAGTCTTCAGTTGTGGACTTCTGCCAGCTCTGTTAGCATTCACCTCTCTGAGCTGGTATGGCTGAAACCTATCCTACAAGAAAAGAATCATCCCATTCAGTTACAACAGCAAGATGATCTTGCCTACCTTGTGATGACATAGCCTTTCAAGTTGATTGAAAAATGTAGAGACGGAGGAGGGAAGCAGTCAACTGTTCAAATGGCAGCCCTCATTCCCGAGTCAATGGTGAGGTCACAGGGTGCCATCAGCAGGTAGCTATGCTGTCAACCATATGCTTATCTAGCCTCCAAGTAATTTTTTGTTCTAAACTCCTGTGACTCCCTGGAAGAGACTTTTGAAAGAGGTTATTGGTTTTTCAAGTTTTTTAATTTGAGCACAGCTCTTGTGAACATCGTCGTTTTGTGACTACATTTCAACATCTAAGCATTCTTGTATGCCTGTGATGCCCCGAATGCTCCTTAATACCAGCGCCAAGCCACCGTATGTGACTGAGCCCTACAGATTGAATATTTGCTACTTTGATTAAAAGGAGTTTCTACATCTAAAACTTTTGCCTTTAGTGTGATAATGGAATTTATTTCTTTCACACTGCTGCTGTCAGAAGTTTCTTAGGTTTGTCTTCAGTTTGAACTCTTAGTCATTCATGAAAGGCTTGCTTGTTGGAGCTCTGAAATGCCAGGTTGGTTATTGAGATTCTCAGTCATTGAGAGTCTCATAGGGTCGGTCCAGGATAAGTGTCCATTACATCATCTACTCCTTCCCAAAGGGCTAATATTTCTTGTTAGATTCCTAGTAGAGCTTTGAAGCTGTCTAACTACTCTCATCCTCATCATACAAAATGTAAAATTTATCGAGTTAAAACAAATACAATTGTGTGCTTTTTTACTCCTTTTTTTTTTTTTTTTTTCCCAGACAGTAAACAAGACTCCATGCACTTTGAACTGTAGCTGGCATTCTGAGTTCTCTTGCCACTGGAATGGGCTCTTTTTCACTAGCTTGCTTTTTTTTGTATTTAACTTCCTTCCTTGTTTCTTGTATTTATCATTTTTTTTCTGGCAGCAGCATAAAATGGAAGCTTTTGCAAACAGCTTGTGTTGCATGTTGGATTTTGAACACTAAAACTTCTGAAGTTTTATTACCATTCTGCAGTGTGTTAAATCAGTCTTTTATCAGGCTTGTAAAGAGAAGGTTTTGTGTAGTGATACTTGATGTTTTCCTTTCTAAGGGCAAAACAAAATGTTAAATTAATTAGAAATTGGTGTGGCAAAATCCACTCAACCACATTTCGTAAAGAGCCTTCTTTGGTGGGTGAATTTTTCATTGTTGTGGTTTTAGGGAAGGACTGCCTGTCTGTTTTGCCGCGACAATGTAGACCGTCCTGATGGGCATTAGTAAAAAGGACTTTACATACAAACAAATTAACTTACAGTAACCGCTTACTCTGAAGGGCATAGAGTAACTGTCCATGAATAAGCACAGTCAACACGTTTTTTACTTTAATGTGCTTTTATTAAGGACAAAGCTCATGTGAATTATCTTGTAATGCCAGAAGCACATAGCTATTATATAGCTATATAGTTACACTCTGTAACTTCGGAGCTGGAGGCTTTGCTTTTTTTTGCATACCATCCCCAGGATTAGAACAAAAGAATCATTGTGTTTTCCATATGTTTCTGTTTCTAGAGTCATTAGGAGTATGAAGACAGGTTCATTACCTTGACTGGGCATGGGAGTACTGGCTTCTACCCCCAGCTTTCTTATGGGTTTTTTCGTGATGTGTGGGTTTTTTGTTTGGGTTCCCCCCCTGCCCCCTCATGTAACCTTGGTCGAGCTGTTTCATTATACCATCCCTTCTTCTTCATCCCAAACATATTGTTTGAGATAGAGGCAGTGGCAACCAGTTCTGGAGCTTTTGGATGTAATTGATAAAATCAGTCTTGATTTATTCTTGTCAGTTTGGGTTCTTTTGCCTCTAGTCACTTCTATCTGATCTCAGCAGTACTTGGCCATATTTTTCAGATCCGAGTGATCTCTAAAAATTACAGCAATGCACAATCAGCCATCCCAATTCACATTACTGGCATCAAATCCAGGGGGCTATTCTGAAGATTGCATACTTTGTTTTAAAGAGAAATATATAGTTGTTGTTTCTTCAAAAAAACCCACCCCAACCTTACCCACAAAAAAACTACTCAAACAACAACAGAAATAAAACCCCCTGCTATATGAAAACCTCCTCTAACTAATTATTTGTATTTTATGTTTATTTTCCTTATCAATTATCACTGACATAGTCAAGGTTATTCTTACTTACTACAACCTTTTTGGTTTCAACACCCTTCCAGTTTTTTCTTGGGCTACACATCTGAATGTAGAGATTTTTAAAGACTTATCTCACATTCAAAACTCTTTCTAGCTGATCTTCTCTGTTCTGGGACTGGAATCAAGCCACACGTCTCTGGTTTAGATCATTGTCACTGCAGCTGCAGTTATCTGAGAGCTTCATGATCTTTCCTCACAATATCCTGTGAGGCAGGAAGGATTTTTACAGGTAATAAACTGAGGCACTAAGGGCAAGTCTATAAAGATATCTAGATATGGTACCACTCTCTTGTTGTGTCATTGTCTTGTTAAAGGTACCATCAGGGTCAAATCGGTACCTAAGTAGCACTTGTGGATTTTCTCATGAATTGCCTATATGTTGGAAATGGGGAAGTCTGAAACCAGGTCTCCTATGCCCGAAGTTAATACAGTGAGCCTTGTAGATTTTTATTTTTCTTTCTTGATAGATCAGGATTTTAATCTTCTGGGAATATTTAACCCTTCCATTAGAATTTCTTGCTAAAAGTAACAATAGCAGCAAAGAAAGTTATGAAGCCTGTATTCTGAATAGATGTCTTCCTTTTTCTGCTTGCCATGACACAGTAGTCTTTCCAGATAGGATTGACTACTGCCATATTCTAAACTCTTTAAGTTGGATCCTTCCTTCTGTATGTATCCCCTGCCTATCTTTAATTTTTGGACCAGGAGTCTATGGCATTGATTTTTGGATGTGTGTGTAGTTCTAGAATTCAGATAGATCTGTTCTCAGCAGAAGGTTTTAGGTGTGGAGCACTTCTTAAAATACAGCCCTAAGCTGTTAGCTAGAGGGGTGTAAGGCATCTACACTTGACTGTTCTCTGTGTTTTACATTTAGGGAAGGTCTCCCTCCCAGATTTTTTCTAAATTACGTGTTTGTATGATCATATAGTGCAGTGTTGTATTGAAGTAACTATTGGTATTCTTGGTGAGTTACAGAGAGTTGTATAGATGACTTTTGCACTTTGGAATTGCTGAGTGGAATTCACTTTCTAGGATTAAGCCCTATGATCCTGCTTTCTGTTTCTAGACATAGTACCCACATTGGAAGAGAGTAGTCCTGCAGTATGCAGTTTTTCATTAAAGTCTCATTAATATCTTTCATGTCCATACTTGGAGAGCTTAATTAACAGAAGTAATTATTGTTCCAGATAAGTCTGCATTTCCCAATGTGCATTAACACATTTAAGAAAGCAGAAAGCAAGTGAAGCTGTCATGTTTGTGGCTGCTTATCAGATGTTAAGTCTAAATGCCCAGCTCTCCATGGGAGTTATGGGCATGGCCAAAACAGTTCTCTTCCCCAGAAGGCATAATTTTCTCAGCTGAGAGAACACAGGTTTCCTAAATAGAGAATCACTGCTGATAATCCACCTCAAAAAAAAAAAAAAAAAAAAATTCAGTTAGCAAAAATCCCTGTCTTCTGGGTTACCAACACTCACCAAACACTGGTGTGATCCTAGGCAACTGAAAAGTAGCATTCACGGTTGTGCTTGCTGTTAGGAGAAACATGTATGCTTTCTTCTTGCAGCCCTTTCTGAGAAGCCAGTCTGATTTTTCTTTCACTTGTCTTGTAGCCAGAGTGTGGCTTGCTTTGTCGTCTTTGGGAAAATTGCTGCCGCTGTTGGCTGCGCAGGTTAGTTCTGCGAATGAAGGCTGTGAGTCTCAGGAGGAGAGAGGCTTGCAGTTCTAATCTCTTCTTGCCTTGCCTCTGGTCAGGCAGCTGATTGTTTTTCTGGTTTTGTTCCTCCGGGTGGCATCTGTCTTCAGGAAAAATTTCCTTACAGCAAAGTGTAGATTGTGGAACTGTGGCTGTCTCAGTATTGCTGTTTGTGACTGCTGTACTGAATTAATTATGTGAGCAGTTATGATGTAGGTACTTGCAATGTTTGCGGCTGTCTAAAATGGAAAGATTGCTCTTAAATGAATTTATTTTTCTTCCTCTGCAGTCTTTTTTTGTTTGTTTTTCCTTTACTCTCTTTTACTTTTTCCTGAATAATAAGATTTCATTTCAAATATACAAAAATTGTTTCTGTGCCACTTGAGATGTCCTTCCTGTTTGTTAATGTCTTTTGTAATCTTATTGTCAATATTAGAAGTGGTTCATATGACTACACAGCATTTCACTTCTGTCTTTTAAGCTATACCTCACCTTAACTTTCTAGTTGTATTGTTCTTGATTAATACTAATCAACTGTTTCTTTGTTGTTCAACGTGTTATATTTAAACTCTTTATAACTGATTTAGTATTATTTGAAGGTTTCTTTTAAATTCCTGTATTAAAGGACTGGAAAACAGTGTTCTTTAAAGATTGGGTTAAAATTACTTAATGTACAAAATTAAAAATATGAGAACAATCTGTTCACAGCTAGATGTTGCAAGATCAGCATGAACCTGACAGAGCCTAGAAGGGATTCCATTTTCACTAGGTAAAGACTTGAACAAATACATGGGATGGACCTGCAGTGTTTCCCCAAAGGCCAAAAGAAATGAATTCTCTCAAATCAGAATATGATTCCTCTGGAAAAGTTTGCTCCGCTGAGAACACCTTCTTAGCATCTCCTGGGACTTGAACCATAAAGGTCTTTGGTTCAAAGTGAGATGGAGTTTGCACAGGGCAAGGGTAGAGAAGTAATTAATCTAGCAAAGACTGCAGAGCTCAGTCTTGTGCTTCATGAAGAAAATGTGCATATGTGGTTGTATCCTATGCTAGCTGAGTTATCTTACTGTTTTCTATTGAAATATTCTGATATTAATAAGGGGAGAGCTTTAAATGTGGTTGGTTTTTTTTTAATTCATTTTAAAGAAACTAAGATTTTCTGAACTGGTATAGTGATTTATGCCATTCCTACCTGTAAAACTGAATTTCTTCATAATACAAATATCAACTTATAATGGCAAACAAATTTCAAAATGCAAAACAAATATGCATTATACAGTGTCTATATTGTTTTGCCAACAGTAAACTACTGAGATGCCTCTGCTGCTCAACAGTTTCACTACTCAGTGGCAGAGTAAAGTTAATAGGACTTGCCTGTAGTCAGAACCTATTTAGGTATTAAACAAAAAAGTAACATCACTTTTATGCTCTCTTTTTGTTCACAGGGAAACTACAACTAAAGACGCAAGTTAGAAGTATGTTGTATACAAATAGGAAAAATGTTATGAAAATAACAGAAACAGTTCTTAATGTTTTCCAGTGCATAAAATATACAGTATGATGTATTGTAGTCTGCCTTCACAGGTAACAACTGTGTTTTTTCAGGTGAAAATTGATCACAATGGAACCATTGTGCAGCAGATACTTCTGTGTTACTTGGACATCTTGCCTGCTACACCTCTGCTAAATTTATGTAAACTGTGCCAAAATCTAAATTTTGTGGAAGTGCGTGTGCTGAAGCTTGTCTGATTTGCATAGAATTTCCAAGTGCCAGTGCTGCTTAAAAATTAAACCAATTTGCATTTCAGCATGTGCTGTTTAAAAAAGTGTGTTTCTCCAAATAAAGGAAGGGATCTCTCTTATTCCATTTGAGATAATTTCTTGAGGAAGAACCTGTAAAATTGCTGCTTGTGCAAATTTCCTCTTCGTGGGCAAGGTGGGGAAGTAGGGAGGAATGGAAGCTGGGACTTGAAACGGATATTTCTGTATAACTAATAAAATCACTCTTCAGGTCACCAGGGCTGCAGAGTCAGCTGTTGTGTCCAGTGGATTTTGATTAAATTGGAACACAACATTTTCTTTTCCTCTTTGTGTGAATCTAGTTCTTTGAGGTATGCCCTCCTACAGCATGTACTGTTTCAGCCCTTATTTCAAGCATTTCCATTCTTTGTACCTGCTTTGAGCCCTAGGAATTTTTTCCTTATACCTTGACCTTGATGTACCTTGTATTTGTGAAGCTAATAAGGTAGGTTTAAGAGAATGGCCTATCCCTTCAAGTTGAGAGTGAGATGCTATGAAATAAACACACAGCACATTATAGAATGGGAGAGAACAGAAAGAGATATTTAAGAGGATGGTAAATACGCTTTTTCATAGTTTTTAGGTGGCAGGGAAAAAGATGATGTACTGACAAAAGGTCATATTTTCTTTCTTTGGAAATACATTTTTGTTGTTTGTTAACCTGTTTACAATATCTAATTTAGTTTTTATACTAAAAGTCTGTAAGCTTTATTAAACCTCTCAGGTTGGCAGGATTTTTTGGGAAGGGGGATGTTTAAGCCTGGTTTCCGAAGCGGACTGAGGTTATTTGATTATGCTAACTGTTAATACCATATTTTAAAATTCTTTTTTACCTGCTGTCTGGTTGGCCATGTTTGTCAGGGGCATGGAAGTCTCAAGGAGACTTGGTTCTTACACATTCACTAGTAGATGGTCAGGTAGGAGAAACTCTGGTCACATTCTCATGAAAGGAAAGAATTCAGTAGGAATGTAAAAGTCATCAGTCATTAGAAAGCTAATGCAGAGAAGAGACCTTTATAAATGCACTTACTGCAGAAGTTCAGTAAATCAGAGAAACTCATTCTTAATGTATCATCTGTATATATAATATGCCCTTATGTCTTTTGTATGGTGAACTGTACAGGTACTTTTAACATCTTTAATCCTGTTCCTGGGAGACTGTACAAGAGGTTGTACTGGTAGAACTGAGGAAGTAGAGCAGGAGTGGAAACAAGTGCAGGGACATAGAATTTGAGTCTGAAGATATGGTTGCCTAAAGAAATGTTTGCTAAAAAGATGGCTTCTCTGCCACCTGGATTCTTGTTCTGAGGTGAGGCAGATTTCCTGGAAATTAGGACATGCAGAACAGCTTTTCTTGGTAGGCGGATTCTCTGGTATATAAAATGGGGCAAGCTTTTGTTTTAATGATCATCTGGTTTTAAAAAATTCAAAATACAACAACTGCAAGATCAAATACTTCAGAAAAGAACCTTTGCTAGTTTTGTTGCCCATTGAATTACATTGCCACTGTCTGTGTTTTAATAACGTTACTATCTTGTGTGGTTTCAATGGAAAAGTTCTGGTCAACTTTTTACCAAAATGTGAAAATAGTGTTTATCCACCGTATTTTCTTGGAAGCTTTTATTCTGAGAAAGTAGATGTTATGTAAATAGATGAGAGCTTAAGGAAAACTCTGAAGTTGAGCAGTGCTCTGCCAGCTTTTCTTCCATGGATTTCCTCTATTAGAATAATACATGCATGAGATTCTAGTTCAACCCAAAATAAATGAGTTTATAGTGTGGTGGGTTCTATCTTGATCTTCACTACCATGGTAGGCAGTAGAACTGTCCTAGAAAAAATGAAAAGCTTATGGGTCTCTTTTCATTCTCTGTTGCTGGGAAGAGAGTTGAAAGAACTTAGCCTCATGTTATTTTGCAGTCAGAGCAGTATATCAACTATTTTTAACATGCTTATCTATCAGCTCTTGTTCAGTAAAACCTAACAAGTAATTCTAAGAGATGAGCATTGTTTCAGCTGTCTTGAGTCAGTTTCGACAAAACGTGACAATCTTCTGTGCCTTTCTCTTAACATTGTTTGATGCATTGTATTTTGCACATTGTCTTGCATTTGGAGGAAGCTGAGGATGTAAGAGGATGTTTTGCAGTGTAAGACACTTGGGTGGTCACTGTCCAGTGCTTTATTTAAGAACTTTAAATAAATTTTATTTCCACTCCATGCAGTCACTAATGTAGTGGACAAGGTAGTAATTGGCTACCAGTAGCAGTCATGGTAACTCAGATGACTCCCACATATGTATATCTGATTACAACATTACTATTTAGGCGGTTTAACAGTATAGCAATACACTGCCATTTCTGAAAGAGAAGTGTAAATACTTAGGTTATGTTTCCAAGTATAGTTAAACCAATATAACAACTTTCTGAAGTTGAAATGGAACTACCCTTATTCCTTACCTTCAGCTTCATCGTCTTGCCTTTACTTCTCGTCCCTTGGAAGTCTTCTACCATTCTGGCAAGTTATATATCCTTCTGGAAGGGGCTCACTAGTGACAAAGCCAGTACAACACAGCCAGTAACGGTGGGAAGTCCATGTGGGAAGTGTTACATTCTTTTAACAGTAGTAAGCCGTCACATTGCTGTACCCCGTCTCTCCACCCTCATGCTGGAGTTTTAATAACAGAAACCTGTTTAAGTTTCATGCCACTGGAAGAACGACCATTTCCACTTTCTATCCCACTCCTTCATGATTCAGCCTCTATCCTCGTGTCTGTTTTCAGTCTTTAACTTCCACATGTAGCTGATTTAACTTGGAAAAAAAAAATTCTGTTAGCTTTTGATCAAGTTGATTTTCTTCTAGATTACCACGTCAAATTGTCTCTCCCTCTGGTTGGGTGAACACCAGGGCCAGTGTGACAGAAGAGGTAGAGTCATCTTGTTTTGACTGGGAAAAGAAAAGAAAATGAAGCTTTTCTATTTCAGTGGTGGACAGTCATTAGATTGGATTGGTTATAAAGTCTAAATGAGGCTGTGGTTTAAACAATTGAAACCAGACTAGATTGATTCTGTTCAGTCTCACTCTTGGTGGCATTTGCTCCATTGCCCTTGTCTGACTCAGTAGTCATCCAGGTTGGGGAGCTGAGCTGCCGAAATTGTTTTTCAGAAAGGTTAATTTTCTGCTGCCCTGTTCTTTGAGCTTGCTGATCTTGCCAGCTGTAGGGTCAGTTGAGTGCTGGTATGACCCCATGTGAAGTATGGCCAGGCAAAAAGGGAATCGGCCTACAACTTTGTCAACTGTGGTTGTTTTCACTATTACATTAATACAAGGTTTCAACAACTTCTACATCTGTATAAATTCTGTAGATGACATACATAATGCTAACAAGGAGGTCATCTTCCATGTGTTAAACAAAGTTTCTTCAGTCCTGAGGAAGGTTGAATTACCTGACAATAATCAGGAGTTTGCGAAAAATACGAATCAACAAAGGAGATAAAGGAGACTCTCTGATGGGTGGAAGGTACTTGACTGGGGCTTCTGGGAGTCAATATGAGATGTTGTTCTTGGTATGTTCCTGGCAATCATGTTCCCATGGTGATAGGAAAGCACTCAGTTATCTGCCTCTTATGCTGGACTTGCATTGGACAGATGGGAATCAAAATACAGGTCTTAAACTTCTTGCATAATTAACATTTGCATCTCACTGCTGTGAGATGTAACTGAGGCCAAAAGATTAACAGGATCAGGAAAGAAAAGGGATTATTCATTTACAGTACATTATGTTAGGTTAAATGAAAGCTTTGCAAAGCCTTTGTAAAGAATTGAAAAACCATTATACAACAGGGAACAAATAAAGTGCTAACCAAAGGGGATTAGGAAGAAACTTCTTTGGTAAGTAGGTTATTCCGTGGGTGTCCACTGTGAAGTTTCTTGTACCTAGTATTAATGATAGTCAGGCAAGTTTTAGGTTAGATGATTCATCTTTTTGCAACAATTCTTATGACCACTTAGACAGATGCTAGTTGATTTGAATAGAAATGTGTAGCTGGAAAGACTGCTTAAGGAAGCAAAGTTCAAATCTACTTATGCATGAGATCCCTTTCCAGAAGGGAGAGCCTCTGGAGAAGGGGTAGGGTCTACCATAATCCAAGTGTAACCAGAAACCTGACAAAGAAATAGCAAGGATGATTATTTGTAAGCAGGGGTGTATGGTAAAAATTGTAAGCAAGGAGGAGCATTTGGAAAGCCAAATCTGTGTTGGGGAGGTCAGTGGTATTAACATTACCAATTAGAGAATTTTAGCAGTTAGAATAGAGGATGCCTGATTTAGAACTCTGATTTCAAGTGTGATAAGATAATAGAAGTATTTTAGTAGAAATTGGTATTAAAACCAAAGTGAACTCAGTACCAAAAAAAGGGCCCTTAATATGATATGTATGTTTCTGTAATTAGGCAGAACAAAACTTAAATTATTTATTAATTTGATTGTTAATTCAATAGTCAAACTCATGATTCATTGCTCAGGTAGGATAGATTAGCTGTAAACTGAAGTAATGCTGTGAGATTCCCAACTTGTACAGTGAAGTAAAGTTTGAAAAAGGAATTGTGAGGAACATGGTTTGAAGGGGCTTCCTGATCTTGGAGTATGTCCATTGACCAAGTAGTCTCTGAGAGAACAATCTCACTGAAATGCACAAACACTGATGGCTGATATTTTAAAAATAATACAAATAATAAAAAAAATAGTGATAATGACTCTTTTGAATTGTACCTCTGCTACCTGGCAACTACTTTCCACCAACAAAAACTGCTTGATGGACAAGTAACTGCCCATATAATACTCTACTATTTTAAAGGATTGTATAGATTAAAAAAAAAAGTTTATTGAAAAATAATAGTAGTAAATATTTTTCATAGTTTCCCCTCTCCTGATGAGACAAAAAGGTGTCCAAATGGTGGTCTGGTCTTCAATATCTTTCTGCTGGCTTGAGAGACCAGGAGTTCCATCTTAAGGCTTCATCAATTTGTTCACTGTACTCTCCTTCTCAAGCAGTCTGTGTTTTCTCTCCAAGATAGTTATGTCCTGGTTAGCAAATAAGGAGGACAGGTTTTGAAAGCATTGTCTGATGTAGTTATGTGGAATTACAATATCTGCCTTTCTCAAGCTATCGCAGTACAAGTACACAAGGAATTGTTCAGAACAATACCTCAATCTGTTTCTCCTGGTGATATTAAGCAAGCAATGCCAATGAATGCCTCCACCGCAAAATCTACATATAACACTTGCTATATGATTATGATTGTATGATGAAGGACAGATATTTCTGAGGCTAGGATTTCATGAGCTAAGATGAACCACCATGGCAACTGGCTGTTGAAAGAAGCAGCATTACTCCCCTGCTCCTCAAGCACGTCCTGCTTCTCTCTTAGCAACTTTTTGTTCTAGTTAAACACCTCTGTGACCTGATAAAGCTGTGTCAAAAACACACACCAACCCCAAAAAAGGAGGAAACAGATTCCCCCTCATCTCTCTTTTGGAGGGAGCCAGCTGTTAGGTCTACTGACCCCAGCCTATGGAGCTGTAGTTCGCAGGTACTTTTTGGAACATGGCAAGGATGAGAGCCGATGTTCTGACATGGAACTAGCGTATTTGCACACTTAACCTGTTTTAAGGGATCCTCCACACACACCTCACCCATACCTCCACCACTCCCTTTCCCCCAAGCTGGCATGAGTTGAGCTGGCATGACAGAAAACTACCTTGTTTTTTCATCAGGAGAGGGTTGTACATATTCTTAACTCTGTAACATCAGGGTCACAAATGAGAATGCAGTCTTTGAACTTGGTTGGATACTTACCTGCTTTTGAGGTATACTTTTGAGGTTGGATACTCTACCTGCTTTTTACCTGCCTTAAGTGTTTCCTAAAAACAGAGAAGATGCTTTTCTCACAGTAAATGGGAATGCGGAGGAAGAGAAATCACAGAATCATTTGGTTGGAAGACACCTTTAAGATCATCAAGTCCAACCATTCATTCTGCACTGCCAGGTCACCACTAAGCCATGTCCCTCAATGCCACATCTACACATTTTTTAAATACTTCCAGGGATGGGGATTCCATCACTGCCCTGGGCAGCCTGTTCCAATGCTTCACAATCTCTGTAAAGAAATTTTTCCTAATATCCAACCTAAACCTCCCCTGGTGCAATCTCAGGCTGTTTCCTGTCATCCTATCACATGTAACTTGGCAGAAGAGACAGACCCCCACCTCACTACAACGTCCTTTCCAGACTAAACAACTCCAGTTGCTTCAGCTGCTTCTCACAGGACTTGTGCTCTAG
>NW_010430843.1:0-26239 GCF_000710305.1 Buceros rhinoceros silvestris
CCCCTTTCTCAAACCGCGACAGGAGAGAAATGAGAGACTTTAATATCTGGCTGAAGCTGATGCCTGAGACAGGCTTGCTTAGTGGAAACAGCACATTTTTGCTGCAGGGTGAAGTTTCTGAAAGAGATGACTACCTGCAGTCTCTGTTCCAGAACTGGGACATTCGGATACATTGTTAGCCACAGAATGTGTCGTTTTGTTTTGGTTTTTTTTTTTTAAATTGTGAGTCCAACAAGCAAGGACCTTGCTATTTATATAAGTAAAATTACATAAATATGATTTCAATATAGTAATGGTGGGCCAGGCCTCAGTGTAGTGGATTGTTTAGTCATTAGTGTCTTTTTAATACTTTATTATTCTGAAGTCATGCCTTATAATGTGGCATGGATCTTTAACACTTATATAAGGTTCTGAAGCGGATGTTAAAAATACATATTTAAAACTAAAACTCATTTTTGAGCTACATTATATTTTCATATTGACCACCTTGATTTTTTTTCTTCATAATAACAGCAATGTAATGTAAAGACTGGTATATGGTCTAATAACAGTCTAAAATTCTTGCTAAAATTATGTATAAAGATCTGTCAGTCTACATGTAAAACAAAGTGTAAACTGTCTGTAATGTTACATATACAGACTTCAGAAGACAAAACCCTCTGTTCTCATGTCCTGTAGACTGAAGTGAAAAAGAATTGTTTGAGGTTTTTTAAAACAAATTTTGAATAACTGTTTTGTTTCACCTGAACATTGCTGACCTTTAATTATACTCCAGAACCGCTTCAGTGCATTTAGAACAAAACCACTTGTTTTGTTTCCTGTTACTAAAAAACCTCTAACTTAAACCAAAACAAAATAAAAAATTCTCCAGTTCATATATTTATTACTTTATTCTTTTAGATACTCTCTAAAAATAATATCTTTTCAGCAGCAGGAAATAAAGAGATTCCTAATATTTCTGGTGTTTTCTCACCTTTGTTTCCAAAGAAAATTAACGTCACTAGTCCATAACTTAATGCAGTAGCTTCAAAGGTTTATATAACCATCCATTTTTCCTGAGGCTCCTGGTACCTTTATTTAAAATGTTGCAACATTTCTGTGGTACCTATAATGTTTTGTTTTGCTTTACAAAACAAAAATAAGGAACAATTCACCGAGTCTACAATTTACTTTTGTCTGATTGTTCAAAGTTTGCAGTCATCAGCTTACTCTGGAAGCTGGCATACTGTAAACTCCCATTAAAACATATTAAGGTAAGTACAGATTGCAGTTGCAGAGTCTTGACAATTCAGAATGTAGGCAAGGAGGCTGTTAGAGTTGAATAGGTCCGTAGATCAAAGGTGAGCAAACATTGCATGGTATTTTAGGAAATATGAGGCAGTATCTCAGCTGACATAAATTGGCATGGCTCAGCTTGCAGATCAGAAAGGAGCAGAATCATCAGTGCATTTCTGTGCTCTAAGACTGCAAAGCAGCAGCCAGTAGCAATGAACAGCAGGTATCGAAGCACAAGAGCCATTTATTTAAGTCAAAGAAATAGAGACGCGATTCAACGAGCTAAATAACACGTGCGCTGTCAGTGATGGTACACAGATCACCAAGGTGCACTTCTCAAAGAAATGCTTTAGTGACTGGGATTTCTTTCAGCACCTCTTGGCAGTTACCATTCAGTAGACAGTGTTATCAGTAATACAGCTAGGTAGTACTGGAAGTGGTTTTCACCAACTTTGTTTATTACTGTCACTTAGTAAATGAGTATGCTTTCTTCTTTACTGAACATGTATTACCCATGTAAGCTTTCTGCACTTCATTTATACTTTGGCTTAGCAGAAGGCTGGTCTGGCCTCTGGAGCATCATTTTTCAGAAGTATGTCATCAGCTGAGAACCCTTATTTCATTAGAGAAGGAATACTGGGGTAGTGGCACAGCTGTTTCACTTTTAGGTTATCCCCTGGGAAACTGCCCTCAGGGACAAGGGAACAGAACAGAGCTGGCAGGCCTTTAATGATGCTTACCACAGAGCACAAGAGCTGTTGAACCCCAGGTGTAAAAAATCACAGACAATACCATCATGGCTGAATCAAGACCTGCTGGTCAAAATAAAGGGTAAGAAGGAACTGCACAGGCGGTGGAAGCAGAGACGGATCCTGGGAAGAGTAGAGGAACACTGCCCAGTTGTATAATGATGGTTTCAGGAAGGCCAAGACATGGCAGGAACTGAACTTGGCAAGGGATGGAAAGAATAGTAAGTTCTACAGGTATGTCAGCCAGGAAAGAAAGATCAAAAAGAGTCTACCCCCCTGATGAGCAAGACTGGCAAGATGGTAACAGACAAGGAGAAGGCTGAAGTACTCAACAACAGTTTTGCCTCAGTCTTCACTGACAACCTCTCTTCTCACACATCCTGAGTTGATGGTCTGCAAGATGGCGACTGGGGATGCAAAATCTCTCACACTGTAAGAGACGATGAGGGTCCTGACCACCTGAGAACCCTGAACATGCATGTGTCTGTGGGACCTGATGAGATGCATCCCAGAGTCCCAAGGGAAATGGCTGAGGTTGCCACTCTCCATGACGTTTGAAAAGTCCTGGCAGTCAGTGAAGTCCCTGGTGACTGGAAGAAGGGAGACAGCTGAGAAACCTACTGAAAAGAATTAATAGGAAAACCATGAAAAAATTTGCAGTTCATTAGGAATGCTCTTTGACAGATTGGCAATACCTATTATGCATAGCTGGTTAAACTTTCAGGAGGGCAGCTGTTAGGTATTTGGGACAGATTTACTCATGATGTCTGTGCTAAACTGTCCAGTTGGGATGACACGTGCAGTTTTTTTGTCCCTTAAACTCCTGTCTTTTTTCACCATAAACAGTTTCCACATATTTGTTCAATTTTGTCTCGTAGAGTAGCTTTACTGCAAGGTCAGTTGGGCTGTATTAGATCATGAATGTACTCTGGTTTAGTAGTGGGCCAGATGTAGCTACTATGTTCTGTTAGAGATGCTGATGAAATACATCTCTATTTCATATATGTGTCAACTCTGGGCCAGATAACAAGATTTGAAGCTTGCCTTCTCAGTTCAAAATCCATTAACCCTGAATAACAAGAAGAATCCTAAATGCAGCTTAAGATAAAATTGCATGTCTGTGAGTGCGTGCTCCTGCATTCCTACACATGTTGCCTGGACTTTAAATGCTGTCTTGCATAATACAGTGTAGATCATCACACAAGAACAAATTATAATTGGAACTTCTGCACACATCATTATAGTGATCATAAACATTTAGTATTAAACTAAGAGCATATTCATCTTCTGAAAGGAAGTTCTAAGTTACAAAAAATGCATGAGAAAGTATATGTTGCAAAATATGACTGTTAGTGTGACGTATTAGCAAAAGTTTATATTTCTTTTGAGGCAGTTGCCATCAAGTTGTTTGGGTTTCACAGACTGAGAACTAAAAATTTTTGGGCTTCTGTGATCTTGTGTCTCATATACAAGGTTCTGTGGCCGTTCAAAAGGGAAAAGATAAGATAAATTGAGTTGGGCTGTTTTCTTCCTTAAGCTGTATTTCTGTAAGTATCAGTGTCACGAGCTGGCCATGAGACAAATGACAGATGCTCTCTATTAATGCCTCTTCCTTCCAAAAGGGGAAGAGAAAGGGAACAAGAGAGAGAGACTTATAGATTGGAAAAGAAAACTAAAACTCTTTTAATGAGAATGATGACAATAAAATGAAATCTGCACAAAACCAATACTGAATCCAACCCCCCTCATGGCAATCATGTCACCGTCACCACTGATGCTGTGGGCAGACACTGGGGAAGGCCCAGACTGGGCTCAGTGACAGATGGGAACCGGATTCAGGAGCTGGATTTTGGAACTGGATTCGGGAATGCACAGATTGGGATTGAAAGGAGAAAGGATAGAGTCTTCCTCAGATACCAGCCATTGAAGAAGAGGGATTGACCCTTGTTACCCCTCAGCTTTATACTGAGTATGACATCTATGGGATGGAACACCTTGCTGGTCAGTGTAGGGTCTCCTGTCCTGTCCGCTCCTTCCCGCAGGTGCAGCCTCTCACTCACTGCACCCCCACCGTGGCACACACACAGGATTTAGCAGTGACCTTGGTCTGCACAGGAGCGAGTATAAGCCAGAGCCTTTCTGCATCCCAGTCCCTGGCAGTGACTGTAAACATCGAGCGCTATCACTGCTGGAAGCAGACACTCTCTGCAAAAGTACTCCGTTAACTTCAGAAAGAGCCGTCACTGAGAAGAGACTGAGCTGGAGAGTGAAATCACTGAACAGAATGAGAACTGTCCTAACTCAAACCAGGACAATCAGTTTTCCTGAATAAGCAGTATATACACATATAGATTGAAGTATTATGTCTAAAATTTGTGTAATTGTATTGAACTTCTGTATTCTCTAGCAAAATAAAAGCGCTAGCACTAGTAACAACACAAAGTTTAGCAACACACTAAAGAAGTGGGATCATTCAACGTCGTCAGAACAAATTCTTTCCATTTGTATTTTTGGTACTTGGATTTTTTAAGCATAAATTAAGTAAAATTTGTTTAGTTAGTGGCGCTTTTTGAACCTCATCATCCACTTTCTGATGAAAGACCATTAAAAAGACCCCATTAAGACCTCAGGGGGAATCAGGGAATGCTCGGGCAACCAGGATACATCTAATGTAGTTAGAACTGCATGAGAAAATATAGAACAGGCAAAGGAAAAGAGTAGGGTTTTTTGTTTCTATCATATATAAATGTGGAAGATCTGGTACTTTTTTTGTAGCCTAGCTGCAGTAGCTGACATTAGAAAGCAGAAGAATAGGAACAGACTGAAGTAATAATTAAAAAAAAGGTCTAATCTGAAAATGTCTTCATCTCTAAACAAGAGAAACCTTGTTTCTCTCAGAGGGGATAGATGTACTCCTATTATTGATTGTGAACACTAAAACAATGAGTGTTTCTGCCTTCACTACTTTGAGGATTATAGGGAATGATTGCAATAAATCAGTAATGATGTTTGTGTTTCAAGAAGCTGAAAATAATACTATGTCACTGACAGAACTTTCTTGTTTCAAAACAGTGATATATGTCAATTAAAAAATAATATTAACTTGACCCGAACAAGGTATTCTCAGTCCTTTTGGTTGAAAAATCAATGTAACACAAAGTAATTATAAAAGAATATCGAACATTAGAATTCTCTCAGTTCAAGTCTTAATGATGTCATATTGTGATCACAGAATATGAACAGTGAGAACAAAAATTGTATAGTTTCCTGAAGTGTTAAAAACGAAAAATGTTACTAGCATTACGGGTTAGCACTTATATCTCATGCCATAACAGAATAATGGCCCATAGATGGTTTGCATGGCTAACGTGTTACCAGTACCATTATCTCACATGAAATACTTATAACCATAACTGAAGATTTTTTCTGTTTGTTTTTGTCGTACCAGAAGCATCATCTCCATTCTATTTATAGTCATTCCCAAGTGTGTTAAAACATAAACAGTATTAATGCTGTTATCACATGTTTAAAAAAAAAAAGCTTAGTGATGTTTCTTTAGCTACTGTCTCTTCTACAGTCTTTTTAGCTAAGAAATTTAGGTTTGCTCTGTTTTCATACTAAGAGTCTGTTTTCATACTAAGAGTATCTTTGGCTTTATATTCCACCCCTACTTTTAATTCTACTTCAGAAATTCTTTGCCAATTAATTATAATCAAATCTGCACCGGGCAAGCATGATAGCTATTGGCATACAGTTATTACTACTGCTCGTGACTTTGTGATAACTGTAGCATCTTGTTGTTTGCCATGAATTAGTGATTACACTGCCTTCACCAGAGTGGTTGTATTTGTCCAGTGGTTTACAATGTATCTGACACAAGATTCTAAATTTCATGAATATTATCTCCTAAGCTGTTTGTTTACAAATTTTTCTATATTGGTGCTGTCAATGATACTTTTGCTGTCTGTGTCTTCTGACTTTGGCTTTGTGACTGTTGATTGTGCTCAGATCAATGTTCAAAGGTGTGAGCATCAATAGATTATTAATAAATACTGTGTAACTGGGTTAAGTAAAACAGAATTTTAAAAAGCAGTCTCTGTTTCTGCACCAACTTTTCCACACAGAATGGTAAATACTGCAACAATAAGACAGAAAAAATATGGCTCCAGCGTGTTGAAATGTGTCATATTGACACATTATGAACACATATTGAAATATGTTTCTTTTACAGAATCTGTAAGTCGTTGGTCTTGTTTATGTGGACATATAAAATTATATAACAGCTATACAGCACTTGTCCACACTTAGAAGTTGGATTGATATGCTGTCCAGTGTTGGATGCACCTTTCAGCTTTGGAGAGTTTAATGAATGTGTATCCGTACTTTTGTGTTTATCTGGATACTGGAAGGAAATGTTTTGCTAGCATTATCAGATACTGGCAGTTTCTAACTGTCCTGAATAAATGTCACTGACCATCAGTGTGTGATAGCCAATAAAATGTAAATTGTCTACCAAGATCTGCTCTGGTGAGACCCCCACCTGGAGTAGTGCATCTAGCTCTGGAGTCCTCAGCACAGGAAAGACACGGAGCTGTTGGAGTGGGTCCAGAGGAGGGCCACAAAAATTGTCACAGTGCTGTAACACCTCTAGTATGAGGACAGGCTGAGAGAGTTGGAGTTGTTCATCCTGGAGAAAAGAAGCCTCTGGGGAGACCTTATTGTAGCCTTTCAGTGTTCAAAGGGGGTCTGTGAGAAAGATGGGGACAATCTTTTTAGCAGGGCCTGTGGCGAAAGGACAAGGGGTGATGGTTTTAAACTAAAAGAGGGGAGATTTAGACTAGATAGAGGGAAGAAACTTTTTACCATGAGGGTGGTGAAACACTGGCACAGATTGTCCAGAGAGGTGGTAGATGCCCCATCCCTGGAAACATTCAAAGTCAGGTTGAATGAGGCTCTGAGCAACCTGATCTAGGTAAAGATGTCCCTGCTCACTGCAGGGGGGTTGGACTAGATGATTTTTAAAGGTCCCTCCCAAACCATTCTATGATTTGTGGAGAAGCTTTGAAAGACACTGACTCAAAAAATAGTGTGATTTGCCAGGAAGCTGTCGCAAGATTTTCAGCAGAAAGAGAAAAACATTTTCATAACTCAAATCATTGTGTACTGCACTATTAACTTAATGAGTATGGCTGTTAGACTGGCTGGTTTGACAGAGATTTGCAGTGAATGCCAGGAAATACTCTTACCTTCTGTTTCTTTATTAGCGTAATCTGCACGATGTAGGTGGTCTACACAGCTTTCTGCAAGCTCAGAATGAAGGTGAAGGGCAAAATTCTGCTTGGTTTGGGGGCCCTTATGAAACTTTTTTGCAAGTATTCTGTGTCCTTCCAGATAAAAACACTATATTGGTCCTGTCTTTGCAATAAAGTTCTGTAAATTTATTATTACTGCTTCTTCTAGTTTTAGTTTAGCATTACTGACTGCAAATCATTTCAAGTTTATAGAACTGTGTTGAATCCTTTTAAGAAATAAAAATGAAATGCAACAGCTTAGAAATTTATTGCAGTTCCATTTGTATGTTAGCAAAGAAAAAATTGAGAACATTTTATCCCAAGACCAATCAGAAAATAAGAAAAGCAACGCAGAAACACCATCACAGCCGTGAGAGCAGCTCTGTGGAATGCACAAGTTAGGCAATCCACCTTACATAATTTAAAATAATTTAAAATACTGGACCTCATGCTAGATACTGTGAAATTTCACACGTTGTTTTCTAGATAAAGGTGCTGTAAGAAAGAGAACAGCTTGCTAAGAAAGAAATATGAGCCGAGAAAATTGGTGATGTTCCTACCTCTGATGGATTTTAAGGAGAGTTCATGGTATGGAAGGACACTCAGAAACTCTTATTAAAAAATGCATACAAATACTTAAGGAAGTAGATATTATATTTATGTGTATACGTGTGTGAATGTCTCTGTAGCTATGGCTGCAGGTAATTCCACCTGGTACCTATGAACTATGTTCTGAGGTTAAAAAGTCCAGCAGAGAACTTTTACCTGAAATACATGGTTGTAATGGTGTTATCTAGGCCCAAAACTTTTTGTTTGGTTTTTTGGGTTTTTTCCAAACTTGAAATTGACTTTTTCTGCTTTGTTGAATAATTGAAGAGAGACCCTTGGATGTTGAAGACTGTTCAAAACTGTAGCTTTATTTTCCTTTTAGTTTTCCTACTTTTTTCAAGTCAGCTTAAGATTTTATATTGCCTTAATATGTTGCCATTTTACAATACTAATTACCCAGGAGCACAACCAAAATAATAGGTCATGAGATTTCTGCATCTAAGTCAGGGAAGTGGAGAATAAGGTGACTTAAATCCTAGAAAATGCTAGATTAAAAATAAATAAATAAATGACTGAAATGTTTATGATATCAGCTGACTATATATTAGAAGAAAAAAATCAAGGATTGGATGACTAATATTAATACTGCATTTAAAAAAAATGGCAACAAAACATATAGATACTTGTGAAATGAATAAAAACCCCAGATTTTTTGCTATTTAAGAAAGAGGAAGAAAACGAGCTGTTCATCAAATTGAAGTTGTCTGTTCATTTGTTCATCCTTCTTTTATCATCTTTGCTCAGTTTAATGAAGGAAAACACCTTAATTTTAGCACAGTTGGATCCCATCCCTTGTGATTCACTCTAATTACTTTCTGCGTAGAAGCCACTCAGGAGACTTAAGTGGTCTCATAGAGATACTAGAGAAGGCAGCCAGATGGTGACATCTGCTCTAAACTGATGCTAGGATTTCTGCACTGAAGCTGGTTTTAAACAATGTATATATGTCATTTGGTGTGCAGGTTTTATGTAGCTTTATATATGTAGATGTAGGTATGTAATGATAACATTTTTATTATGCAGTTAGGATCTGGAGTTTGGATATTAATACTCCATGACATTTTGTGTATGATGAGTACAGTCTTATTAGTAATCTTGACTAGCCAGTTAGTAATTACGATTAGCCAGTCTTATTAGTAATCTAGAAGATGTAGTTGGCAGCTAGTTGTTAGTGAGAAGTAATGCTCAATTTGCAGAGTAAAGACATAGGATAATTTGGAAATAGTAAATCTGTCTTTCAACAAGAAGTTTAATTGCCTTTATAGCCCATTAATGCTATTCAAGAATGAAAAATTGAGCCTTTGGAAACATCTGCACACAGATACTGAATCCAAACTGCAGGATGAGTAGACTTTCAAAGACACTCTGCGGTTGCTTGCTCAGTTTACCTACTTTTTTGAACTCCCTGCTCAAATAATTTTGAGTTGAAAAAACAGTTATGCTACTTAAGTTCTATTCATGGTAATGCTTTGCACTTCTTACTTTTCTTGCTGTAGAGAGTGCTTTCTCAACCCTCTTACATTTCGTTTCCTGTGTAGTATCCAAATACCTCACCATCTTTGCAGTATTCATTCTCACCGCACCAGGTTGAAAGGCGATGCTGCAGAAAGCCAGACAGTCTCTGAGGTCTGCACAAAGGTCTATGGGAAAGAATGAGCTTAGACCTTGATTTCCCAATGTTTAAGTTTCAAATATAAAATTCCTTTCATATTTTATAGAGATAAACTTTCATAATAAGATATTCAGTAGTCCCACCCTTACGTTGTTTAAAAATAAATTTTTCTTTTTTTTTCCCCCATTGGCAAAACCAACGCAATTGCTTAGAAACAGCCCTTCTAAAATTATGCATTGATGGATTGTGTGTAAGGTGTCCAGATGGTAGTATCTTTATATATTGTTTCTAGCTCCTTTGAAAAATTTAAGAATAATCCAGGAAAAAAAAACAAACCTAAAAAATTCTCATTGAAGTAAGGAACAGCCAAGCCATTTGTTTCAGAGGGTATTACACAACATACATAATGCATTATGAATTGCTTTGAGGACAAAATTGTGAGGTCTCAACTAGGTCATTTATCGTTGGCTCAGATATATTTGGTTTACAAAGTTAAGTCATACATAGAGGTGAAATTGTGGCCATTTTAAGACGCTGGCTGGAAAATGTTAACTGTTCCTAGGAGATAGGGAGGAATGTGGGACATACTAGTTTGTCAAGGAAAAATGTGTGTGTGTTACAGAAGGGTCTACTACTTTCTTTAAATTTTGATGACACATTTGATAATTTGAGAAGATGCAATAAATGTTGAATTTTATCCCTGAGGTGAGGATTCTGAACAGAGAAATCAGTTCAAACTGGCATGAATAAGTACACTGCTCAGAGAACGGAAAAATCTCCAAAAGATGATAGCCATAAACAACACTGCCTAGTTGTTTGAATACCAGGATTAGCGTGGCATTCCTAATTGAATCAGCAGTGAGTCGGTGTCATATCTTAAACTCATACCTTTAAATCATACCTTAAAGAAAAGCAAACAATGCACGGCTGAAAGCTGGTGGTACAGTCATGGGCTGGACTCCACATTACAAGTGCAGGAGAAAGCTGAAGGCAATAATGTTTGAAAGCATAGAGTTTTCTTCCTTACCTTGGGACAGAGTTATGCAATGCCAGAGTTAAACAGGTCAAGGAAAGAAACCCAAACCATACGGAAACAGCTGTCTCATGTTCTCCAAGCAAGCTTTCAGAAACCTAGCTGAAGATACTCTTACGAAATTCAAAGTCACTTTAATAATATAAAACAGGAAAGAACTGAGTTTGCATGACTGTAATGTCAGAATTAATATATTTATTCTAAGTTTTGCCCATCTGAGAGGTGACTTCCATGAAACTTGCAAGGAGTGGGGGAAGTCAGGGAGCGAGACATCCTCAGTGCATGTCCCGGAATGCGCTTAATCTCGTTTATGCCTAGGTCTTTTCTTTTTAAAAAATTACTGACCTAGAGACTATTTGTAAAAAAAAAAACCTAGAAGAAAACAGTGGAATTATGTCTAAAATTACAGAAAAAAACAGCTGTGTCTTTCAATCTGTGTGGACATCTGCTGCAGACACTCTGCAGATGTGGAGTATATGGAAGAAGAGTTAGGGTGTAAAGAAGTAATTTTGTTCATCCTGAATTTTGTGCACAGAAGGAAGTTTTTGCTTATTCCTTCTTACTGCAAAAGACTGCTGTGAGTACAGTGGCCATCTGATAACAGTTATATTCATAGGAAAAGGTATTGCAGTTTTTACCTGTTCCTCCCATTTCAATCATACACTGGTTCTTCCAGCAATTTAAAAAAAAAAAAAACACACCACAATAAAAAAGCCCTGCTGGCTCTAAGCTCAGGAGGGAGACTGTCTTTATCCTGAAAAGAAAGCCTTGCTCCTGCTGTATTTGCAGATGTTTCCAGTTTATTTGAATAAGATAAAAAAATTTCACAGAATGTGCTGTCTCGTTTGGAAGATTTCAGTCCTACGGATGTCAAAAGAACTGTTTCTCTAATTTTACCTTCATTACAAAATGCCTTAAGGCATTAACTGTGCAGTATCTTCACTGTTGCCTCACCCACGGCTTTGCATCTGTGCTGCGGATATCTTAAGGAAAGGCTGTGTTGACATGTAAATAACAGATACAGTTGTTTAGTGCTGAACTGAGGAGAAGTCTTTCTGAATATTGAAAGCATAGAGAGATTTGAACACCTCATTTACCTTGTTTTTTGTGGGGGTTTTATATCTCATTTAAAAAACTTAAGGGCCACCCTAATCAGTCATGTGTGGTGTTTTGCAAAGCTTTGCATGCACGTTTCTCAGAAAACGGGGAATATGCCTAATTGATCTTTTCTGGAAAAAATAAAAAAGTTGATTCCATATTCAGCAGAACTGGTTTTTGGGTGCATGTTTGTCTTCTCAGGCTACTCACACTGGAAGGAGTAAATTGACAAAGAGAGGAAGATAGTGAGGAAAGGACAAGAGGAAGATTTGTGCTTGCACGGCTTGACGATGGGGTGCTGGAACTACCGGTGAGTGAACGAAATGTTATGAAAGTGAATGAAGTCTCTGCAAGCAGCTCACAGGTCTGGCACAATAAGCTGTGAGCACAAGTGCCAGGAATTCCCAGTCCAACCAATTTCTCCTCTGCCCCCAGGCTTTATCCTCAAAGACAGGCAGGGGAATGAGAGAACTAATGAAGAAACTAAAGACAGACAGACAGACAGACAAGAATGTGAGCCTAGAAGAATAGCAAAAGTAGGGAGAGAAGAGGTAGAAACAATAGCTGTGGTATGACTGCTTCATCAGAGTGAGTATTTCATCCTATGATTGATAGTCTTTACCTATTACAAGACTCCCGTAGTAAGAGTAAAAAGAGAGAAATGTTGGCATTGAACAATAAGCTAAATTAAACATCTCTTCTTGATCAGTAGCAAATGTGTTCCCCGTGTTAGCATTTGGGTCACGTTCGTGTGAGGTGCACTGAAATTGATCCCAAAAGTGTTGGGTTTGTGTGTGGTGAGGTTTTGGTAGCAGGGGAAGGACTGCAGGGATGGCTCCTGTAAGATGCTTCTAGAAGCTCCCCCAGTTCCAAGTCAAACCTGCCTCTGGCTAAGGCAGAGTCAATCAGCACCTCTGCTGATTTCCCCCCTAAAAGGAGGAAAAACCTGCTGGGCAAACTCTTGTGGGGAGAAGAGGAGAGGAGTGGGCCATGAGAGAAGAGACTCTGTGAAGGAGGGTGGGAGGTGTTCCATGTGCTGGAGCAGATATTCCCCTGCAGCAGGCTGTCTCCCTGGAGTCAATGGAGGTTAAAGGTGGAGCAGCTACCCACCTTCAGCTCGTGGAGGACTGCATGCCAGAGCAGGTGACTGTGCCTGAAGAAGGCTGTGACTCTGAGGGAAGCTCATGCTGGAACAATCCATTGCTGGGAGGGCTGCACACCGTGGAAGGAACACATGCTGGAGCAGTTCACGAAGAGCTGCAACCCATGGGAAGAACTCACGTTAGAGAAGTTTGCAGAGGACTCTCTGCCATGGGAAGGACCACACACTGGAGGAGGGAAAGACTGTGAGGAGTCCTTACCCTGAGGAGAAATGATAAGCAGAAACAACATGTGATGAACTGACCACAACCCCTATTCTCTGCCCCGCTGTGCCACTGTGGGGGAGGAGGCAGAGAAATAGAGAGCATTGCTGAGCACAGGAAGAAGGGAAGGATGGGGGAAGGAAGGTGGTTTGAAGATCTGGTTGCATTTCTCATTACCCTGGTCTGATTTCAGTGCTAAATTGATGGTGGTGATTTTAATTCCTTAGATCAAGGCTTAGTGTTTTTTTAGCCAGTGACCATAACTGGTGAGTGAGCCCTCTCTGTCCTTCACCTTGACCCTCAAGCCTTTTGTTATATTTTCTCCTCCCCACCCCACTGAGTGGGGTAGGAGTGAGCAAGTGGCTGTGGGGTGTTTAGTTGCCGGCTGGGTGGGCCTAGACCAAGACTCTGAATGATCTGTACAACCTAGATATTTTGCTTCTCATTAAGGAAAGTGACACGAAACTTCTGGAAGTAAAGAGAGTATCTGTAGAAATGCTGCAAATCAAATAACTTGTTGTTTGCTTGGTATTTTTATTCCTCATTCCAGTTTCATAAGATGCTGGGTATAACAAATCATTGTTAATGTCTTTTTATAGAATTTATATTTTCCATTAACATATATAACACAATAAATCTCCAAAAAGGTCTTTTATCTGTTCTGACACATTTTTTTTCCTCTAATGTATAGCCTTGCCAGAGGAGGACAGAAGAAATATAGTCCTTTAAAAGAGATGATGTTCATATTATTCATGTAAACTAGTAATGCTAATGCTGCTGGCAGGGTCCTTAAATCAGAGTATCATTCTGTTCTTTTCAAGACCATATTTTCAAGCTGAAATAGTCATTGCTGAGATGAGTAGTAATTACTACTGATACACTGGGAGGAAATTAGTGTTTGGAATTAAAGACTATGAAAAATGAGACATTAAATGGGAACTGGATTCTTTTGTTATCTTAGTGATGCGCAGATGCAGCAGGGTTCTTCACAGAAATAAATAAGATTATGGTGTCAGAGCTTAGGTAGTAGAAAGTGCAAAGGGCAGACCTGTGTGCTTGAGGGAGAGATTTAGTTTGCCAGACCATGATTCTGAGGTTACAGAAGAAATGCTGTGGCCTTGCAGGTGTCTGCTGGCAGCTGTGTGAAGAGGCAATGGCAGAGACTCAAAGGAATCCCCCCTGTCTGATGGAGAGATTTAACATCTAAAGGTGGTCTACCTATGAGAGAAGAGTTTCTCCCTAAAGCCCTTTCTCCTGCCTCCCACGAATCATCCCACCCAACTGTTTCCTGGCACAGGGCTGGAGAGAACGTACACACGTACCCAACCACCATCAGACTGGGGTCTATCTCACACTGAGCCATCGTGGACTGTGCAGCCCTTTGGAGCTGCTCTTTGCCAAAGCACTCTGGCTGAACGCCAGTTACAAATTGCAGTCTTTCTTCTTGATGTCCCCGGAAGTTTTAGGAAAGAAGAAAGTAGAGTGAAAGGAGAGGTTATCCTGGAGGTTTAATTTGGAGACATTTTAGTATAAATTGACTGGAAAGCTAAGTTCTCAACATGGCAAATAAGTTTTAACACTGAGCTGGAGTAAGAATCTCACTGTTAGTAAAGTAAACCCTGTGTCCTAGACCATATCCCTGAATAAACCTTCCTTGTTGACAGACCCAGAGTCCCTGATGCTTTCATCTGAGCAGTAGAAACAAACTATCAGCCTTAGGTGGAAAATATGTTAGGAGGGACCTGAACAAATGCATGCAGATGCCTTCTCCAGAAATAGTGTAATACGTTCCTGATGCCTAATACGCAGAATAGAGCTCTGTAAGCCAAGGAATGCTTCAAAGTTTCCCAAACCTAATCTTTGAATTCCAGACAAGTTTGAGCTCGTATCAGTGATGTCTGTCACAGTAAGAGACTGATACACAGCGTTGTGATCCTTGCTGAGTTGTATGATTTGCACTATGGTGTTCATGTTTTGATCAAAACTTCTGTGTTGAGTGAGACTGCAGCAGCCTCATCCCAGCTGGCGTCTTGAGCCAGCTTCTTAGGAGCACAGTGCCTGGCTGCACGCCTGTGTGCTACTTCTACTTACTTCAGTTTTGCACCTTCATTTCCCACTGCTAATACCAACAGTTTTCAAAAACAGGTGGCCCCAGGTGACTGTAAATAATCCTTTTAATTGAGAGACAGCTTTAGTTTCTTTGCTTGGCATATTTGCTCCAGTAAACCCCCTGGCAAAACTCAGCTAGGAGTTCTGTCTTCTGATCTCTCAGCTTCGAAGGTGGCCTGACTGCAGCACATCATCGTAACAGGCTATGAAGCTATGGTAGCATGTTTACCCAGACAAATACCATCCTGACCACCATCTCCTGTGCTGCAGAGCCTCACTGTCCTTGGCTTATCAGGGTTGCAGAGTTTCCTCCTTGCAGGGTCTGTGTTGCCATGAACTCAAGGACTAATCAATTTTTCAGAACTCTGACAGCATGAATGAGTGCATGTGCTGACCCTCATTAAATTGTTGATTTTGTCTGCTAGTTTTCAAAATCAGTGAAGATTGGGTTAAATTGTTACCTTTGACAATGAAAGTTGAACAAATATGAGAAGGTTATTTATAAATTTAAATAAAAACAAGAGAAGTGGAAAGAGGCACAGTTGCAGTCAAGGAAACAGGATTATAAGTCAAAGCTAAATTAATGGTTTGGTTCAGTTCTATTGAACAGAGGAATAAAAAAAGCAATAGTTAAAAAACTCTTACATGGTCAAGTTAAGGTAAAACTTGGTGCAATTACTGTGCTGAAACTGAAACTGTGTAAATTACTCCTCAGAAAGACAAATAAATCGCACTGAATCCATGTATGTAACGAAGAATTAAAATTTTAAAAACTCACTCAAGTCAGGGATAGCATTCCCAGGAAAAAATATTTTCTATATGCCTTTAGTAGTATACAGGCCTTAAGAATGAGGCTTGAAATAAAGTATAATTAATGGCCTGGAAGTAAATGAGCTGGAAGTAATGTGTTTACCTAAACAGATCCCGTGTAACCTGCGCTATTACTGATAATCGGTGTTCCAGACTTAATACCCAATCTTTGGGGACTGCTGTGCAGTGTTTCAAGGCCTCATGGGAAGTTATTAGCAAAGATGAAGATTTTAGGAGCTGGTATAAATAAATTTGAAACAAAAAAATAACTAATTGGATTAATGACTCTAGTGACAGAAGAAGTCATAGGCTACGGGGTAGCTGCCTCTAGGAAAGGCTATTTTTTGTTTGTTTAAGAGTTATCTAAAAAAGTTTTGGTGTTTTCTTTGGTTGAATTAAGTATTTACATTTACATTATTGGTGTGAAAAAAGGGTGGTTGTGCACTACAAAATTTGCTGATGGCAGAGCCTGAGAAACATTGCAGACAAAAGTAGAACTGGAATACGGCAGAGACGTGTAGGACCTTGAGAAATGAAGTAATAAAACCGGGAAAGGCGTCATAATGCAAAGTGCAGAGTGCTGCGTTTAGGCACTAATGAGAAGAACATCTGTTATACAAGGTAGAAGTGAAGGGGGGAGGGAATTGCAATGCTTGGAAGTCAATTTTTGAATGTTTTTGACTTAGCATTGTGATATGAAATGGAAATGGTGAACTCAGTTCTAGGCATAGCGGAGAGTCATTTCTGTAGAGAAAGGAGACTTTCGATACAGTTGTGCAAAGCACTGATCAGGCCTCTGGGAGATTGTTTAAATTTCTGGCCACCTCCCCTCAGGAGAGGTCAATTTCAAACTAGAATTAATGAAGAAAATGTCCACTAGAATATTAAAGGAATGGAAAGCCCATCCTGTGACACAACAGTAGAAGAACTTGGCTTGTTTGTCATTAAAAAAAAAAAGAAAAGATATTATTTATTTCTGTGCACTGAGGAGGGGATAATACAAGAAAGGAAAGAGCTTTTGAAGCTTAAAGGGCAGAACTGACTTAAAAGCAAATGAATATAAACAGGCCATGAGCAAAGTAACTCTGTAAATGTAAAGACCCCTCAGAGGGTTGAAAGGGTGCAAATATGCCTGGAAAATCAGATCTGAAGAGAAATTACCAATGGTTCACCAGCAAAATGGAACGAGGTATCCAGTGCAGTCTGAGTTAAGATTATACAATTTGATTGTCTGTGATCACGCAGGAGTGTAGTCAGTGACCCCAGAAGTCTTTTATTCCTATGTTTCTCATTACCCAGGTGATATAAATTGGTGTGAAGCCCCTTGAGCTTTTCTGTGCTAATTAACTGTGCTCCAATACTACCCATCTTTCAGCAAATCAGCACTGTGTTGTAGGTAATTAAGTTCAGCAAATCTCACTGCAGTGGGTACTGGCATTGGGGAATCTTTCCTTGTGACATTTCTCCCTTTCTCTAAACTTTTAAACAATATTTAAAAAGCCATCTTTTTTCAACATATCTGAGTGCCTGAAGAAGAATATAAGTGCATGTTCAGAGTGGTTTGCCTCTGTGTATAACTTAGAAATAATTATACTGTGATATCAGTGTAGGTGATAAAGGCTAAAAATATTGTTCTAAAGTTTTGCTACATATAAAGTGTAAATACTTTCAGTCTCATATCTATTACAGACTGCACAAATCTCTGTTTATGATGATGGTATAGTTGCTTCACAATGGTACTTCTACTTGTGTTACAGGGTTATTTTTATTCCAGTTGTACTTGCCAAGAAAAAGAAAAATAATGTCACTTTTTATTTTCAGAAATACCAAATTTTGTTACAAGCAGAGAGAAAGTTGGGTGCAGTAAAATGAAGTGCAGAAGAGAACTACCACTCAAAGCAAGCAAAAGAGGTTTTAATTGTGCTTCCTTTGGAAATCCTGCCATAAGGCAGGTGGTGAACCTGATCATTGCATTTCACAACAGGAAGTCGGTCAGAGAATACTGCAATTCTACCACCCAGAATAGGATGATAAATATTGCCAGCTGATGGAAAATTATGGGTCTGAGGTTTAAAGAGTCCAGTGTTGAAGCTGCTGTTTCATCCTGGTTTTAGAAACTGGAAACGTAACAAATAACTGTTACACATATACACGGTTTGGGTAGTGAAATTCTCTTTTTTCTCCCTGAATCAGTCAAAGACAGTAAAGTAGGAGACAGGGCCAAGTCACTGGGCCCTGCAGTGGGCAACGTATTCTGATCCAGGAGACTTGCTAATTAGACAGTGCTTCATCCCATTAATTTTTATTCCCAGTTTGGAGCAGTGACTGCTCTCTTCTATTTCAGGCTTGCTCAGAGTAGTTAGTTCTCCATGCTGCTATGGAGTAAATAGTGAACATTAAATTAAATCCCAGGTTGTGTACATACCTCAGCGCACAGGGTGAGGACGGATGCAGCAGTGAACACTGTGAGCCTGCAGAAGGAGGCACCAAATGGAAAGCACTGCGTGATTTCCCAGCATGCGTACCTGCCACTGATGGGCTGTGTAACTGTTGATGAAATAGCCCATTTGACACATGCAAAAGGAAAATCAGATTAGAAGCATACAACTCTGAGATGTCAGCTTGCTTAGACAAGGCAAAAAAGCCTGCTGGTTTTCTAGAATACTCTGATTCAATAGTTAACAGTGAAAATGCAGATACTAAGAACATGATTCCCTCTAAATGCGTGTCTCGGTGAAAGCAGGGCCTGAACAAAATGGTGTGACTGCAGTTCTTTAAAAAACCTGCTTTTACAAATAGTGAGGAATTGCAAGATTTTCTTAGGAAAGGCATGCTGACAGCTGTAAGAAGCCAGATCTTGCGGGTTTTACTGATGTTAATAGTGGTATTAAAATCAGTGTAACTGATTGTGTGAGTAGGGCAATCAAGATTTGGCCCATACCTGTGCTTTGTAAATACCGGTGTCACAAAGGTTCCTATAATGCTGACTAACCAATGCCGTGTGAAAGCCTTAGCAAAATTAACTGTGCTCGGAAGGCTGTTCCTTTAAAATGTAAAACAAATGGCTGAGATGAAATGTGAGACATGGGGAGAGGAGAGAAAATCAATAAACCAGCAAACTGTAAATGATGTAGAAGTAACTTCTTTATGTTTTCCTGGTTTTGTAGTTTATAGTTAGCACCAGCATATAAACATAACAGCTTTGTGCAAGGGAAGAAAAGTAAATCCACATCTAGAGAGAGTTGTGATGAGCTACCTTCTCCTTAACGAATTCTCCTTTCTTCTATGAAACATTAGATTTTTTTTTTTTTGAGATACTAACAAATGCTCAGGGGTTTTATTAATTTTTTATTGTCATGTTTTCTACATTATCTGAACATTTCTTACTTCATTACAACTAATTTTACAAAAATAGGTTTCACCGATCTTCGTTAATTTCCATCCACTATTTCATTTTTTAGGGCTGAGAAATATTTTTAAGATATATGAACTGAAAATCATTCAAATATGTCATATTGTTCAGGTTTTATATGTCAGATTGTTCAAGACCTTGGGTAGGGTGCCTCAAATTTTTATGCTCTAGAACATGCTTTAAAACAGGTATTCTGCAACCTTCATAATACTGAGGTAGCATAGGGAAGTTCAGGTCTATCTTAAAGACATTGACTGATTAGGATGCATCTTTAGTTGTGACTACATAAACCTCTATAAACCTATGCTGTGTGTCTGTAAAATGAAATGTCACGGGAGAGTGGTACTTAAGAGAATTTCAGAGACCGTTCCAGTATGTGGCTGCTGATAGACAGATGATTGCAAAAAGTTGTGTTAAGGCCAGGAAGATTTGCCCCTTCCTCATAATTTCGGAATAGAAAAGAGTAATTGGGAAATAAGGAAGCAGAGTAAGTGTATATCACTACGTGCAGGGCTATAAATGTCTCCTCTCATCCGTAGTTTTCTTGCTTTTCATCTGTGTACAAGAGAATTGCTGTGTACATCATACATACGGGGAAGAAGTGAAAAGGAAGGAAAGGGTCTGTTTGGGGAAGTAGGGCCTGGATGAAAAACAAACGCGGCATTCAGCTTCCACAATAGTAAATTGAGGCGGAATGGTCTAGATTTCTCCCAGCTTCCTTCTAGCCCCTTGGTAAAGGAAATCTAAAGGAATTCTTAGCCCAGGTTCTTAGGAAGTATTTGGGAGCTGGCGTGCAAGTATGGTGCAGAACGATTAATGTGAAGAGACTGATGCAGAAAAGTAGTTGGGGAGAAGATAAGCAGTAATGCCAGGCCTGTTAACTAAACTGAGATTAACAGTGGGGATGCAGGAGGGTGGGGGCATGGCTATCTGTAAGAATAAAATGTCTGTGTGATATTAAAACGTTGTCAGTACATCAGAGTCGTTTCAGGGGGAATGTGCTCCGAGCTGGCAACAGCTCATCCTGGTTTGCTTGTTTCTAATCACACAGGAAAGGTTTCACCCACCGCTACAGCACCAGGTCTTTGCAGTCTGTAGTCTCTTAGGATTTTTATGGGAAACCTCCAGAGCGAGGCGCTGGTGGGGCCTGGAAGAATCATAACCTGGTACAGCAAGATTAGGTAGCCAGTGAACCGGCAGAGGGATTCTATATTTATGTTCTGAACCTGTTAATGGAGAGTTAGGAGTAAGGTAACTGGATGAAAAATTCGATTATGTCAAAATGGAGTACCCGAGTAAGCTAATTAACTCATGACAGGTTTTATTCTCAACAGGGGCAGGCAGAGGACTTCTTTTAGGACTAAAGAATCTGCAAAGTATAGATCAGAAGCAGGAACTTCTGCAGTAAATTTAGCTTTCTTCACTAAGCACAAAACATCTGGCAGCAGATCAAAGTCTTCTCATATTTATTCATTTTGATAGTTACTGTTTTTTATTTTTCTCCATGTTTTAATTCCATAGAATGGCCATAAAGAATTGGGTAAGGACAGGTAGAAAGATTCTCATTGGTGAACTGACTGAAAGCAATGAAGCCATGTCTCCAGACACTATCTCAGACCCTGGCCCACAGAATCCTTCATCTGAAGTAGCATAAGATACTATTCTATGGTGTTTTCTTCTTATCTCTGAGTAAAGTAATACGAAGGTATTTCTGATGTAAATGTTCACATTAAATTAAAAATCTGTGGTTTGAAATTCTGGAGTTCAAGTTATGAACAGATGAATCAGTTGCATAGGCAATGGTGAGACTTAAATCAAGAAGGGATGCAAAGCATGTAATTGTAAATATGAGCACACATTTTTACTGACTGTTGTTCCTGAAGAAGAGGCAAAAACATCTCAAATGAAAACAGGAATTCACTTTATAAAACATTAGTGCCAGAAGCATTGGGATTAGTGCAAAAAGGATGACTGATTTTACAAAGAAGCTTCACATTTGTAGGTGTTTTAAGCTGGAAAGTAATTGGAGTCTATGGCATACAGATAACTGAGAAAATCTTGCTGCTGAAGTCCTGACCCTTCAGAATGGGAATTTTGCCATAGCTTAATTGGGGCTGACATTTGGTACAGTGCTTCATCACTAACATTTGGGGATCTCATCCACAAGTGATTGCACCACTTGAGTTTTTCCATTGCTTCCACTGATCTTTGGATCAGACCCATGCTGCAGAAGCATCACTCGTCTGTCTGAGGGATAGATAATTTCACATATAATTGTCAGAGCTATCAGAAGAGCCTTAAGAAAGGTTGAGAAAGAACATCTACATCTGGAGAGAGACCTTGAGATGTGAGTAGTACAATGATTTTAAAAACCACCGCTATGATTTTTCTTGATCTTAATATTTGAATAAATGTATTCCTTTACTGCTAAATCATAACAGCCAACTTGGCTAGAAAAAGTAAAACTTTTGTCCTCTGCATTGATCCAGCTCAAGAACTTTTGCATCAGCTGTATCCTACATAAATCCTATTAGGCTAAACGTGGAGTATTCCTACTTTCCTTTCACGTAGGGAGCGTGTGTTATCTATATGCAGGCAACAGTTTTGTAAGAGTCATTGAGCTAAGCTCAGCTATTTATTTAAACATGTTGAACATGATGTATCAGAGTAATCCCCTGACCTCTGAGAGGCTTTTCACCTGTAAACAGTTACACAGAGCTCAGTCATTTGGTGGGAGTTGGGCAAGGATCTTCGTTAACTCTCAAAACAGAGGCCAGATACTCAATTTGACTAAATGGAGAGTATTGATAGTAAATCTCAAGATTTAAAATGTTTATCAATCCTGTAAAAAAATGAACTACTCCTCTTTGAGGCTGATGGCCAGATTTATCAGTTTGATTCTTTTTTAGGACGAGAAAGCAAATGTTGCTATTAGCGAGGAAAAAGGAATGTAAGAGCTGTTACTGCATACCCAGTCATTGTCACTCTCCTACTACACTGTGAACACCTTCGTTTTTCTGCTGTGACTTCAAGTAGAAAAAAGATGGTGAAATGCGCTGCTTGGTTTTATGCAACAAAGTAATTTTTAAAATTCATTAACTCCTGTTCTTTCCAATGGTTCTTTTAATGCAGTCACCTTACAGTACTTCTGATCAAAATATAACCCTGCTAGTGTCCTCTAAATAGGTGAGTTCACAAAGATAACATCCAGAAAAGTATTTTAGTTGCTGTTGGGGAAAAAATTAATTTAGTTTAATTTGTGGTGTCTCCAAATACTGCCCATCTCTCTGTAATTGTATAACATTATCACTCTTCACTATTCTGCCTATTCTTGCATAGAGAATTGAAACATCATTTGAGTTTCCTCTGAGGATGGATTAACAAGATCTGCTGTGACATGACTTGATTAATTAATGAGACTAGAGTATTCTTAGGTCCTTATGTGCTGTTCTTGAACTTCTTAGATGGGAAAATTCTAACCTTCAATATTTTAGAAGCCAACTGGGTAAAGCAAAACTCCTGTATGACCTTCACTAATAATAAAACTGAAAATCCATTATAGAAGGTACCTGAATAGTTGTATATATTCAAGGTGATTTAATTTTATTTTTTTCTTATTTGAAGAATGACAGTGCACATGGTTGAAGTACAGAGTACAGAGAAATACTTCATAAGCTGTTTAAAATATAATTAGATACCTCTCTACTTTTCTGTCAGCAGCCCTTCTGCAAAAAGAAGTATCTCTTGTGAGTGCTGCATTGCCAAAAGTCATCTCACCCTGTGTTCACAGCCCTCAGGAAATAGAGGAGGTTCTCAAAGGGCAAATACAAGATGACAGCTAGCATATCCCATCCACTGGGATAAGTTTCAGAAACTTCTCCTCCACGAAGTTTTGAGAGCCATGGCTGTGATATACAGATGAAATATACATTTTAATGCCTGTCTCACCAAGAGACTGGTACTAGTCCAAGACAACCAAATTCCTTCCATTTTACAGATTATGTGCAAACACCAGAGGTGTTCAGATCCAAGCAGCAAAACAGGTTCTCTTTAAAAAATCCTGACTGAATCTGAACTCTGAAAAGCAACCCCTGCTAATAGAATCTTTCTTACAGCATTATGTTGTGAGTAATGTGAAACTAAATTGCCTGAGAGCTGTGGGAATTGTGTCAAACAATCAGAATCACTGGTAACGTGGGAAATCTGTCAGCATTTTTCTTTTCCATAGCTGTAGACAATTTTGGATAGGTAGAAGGGATTTTAACTGCAAAGGGAACTGAAGAAGTTTCAGAGCATGAAATATTGGACTGAAAACAAGTGGAAGTGGGCTACTTAAACATTCACTGACCACAGATTGAAGTCCTAAAGGGAAAAATTTCTGGAGATTGTATTGTAGGCAAAGAAACTATTTTCTCACTTTTTTTGGCTATAGCAGAGAATATTTGTAATAGAAATGATGTTCAGAGCACTTTAAGCCCTGACCTGTAGAGTGGAAAAGAGGTAGAAAGACGATCATTGTATTCACTGGCTACATTTTGAGTAGTTTGCTTGATTAGATGCATTCTGTCAAAGCCTCCCAGATCAGGCAGTCTGAAAGCAATATACAAGAGAACGCCTTGCTTCCAATGCTAGACAGCAAAGAGGTAACCAATGGGCAGCAACCTGCTCTGAACTACCAAACACCTGCAGAATTATAGCACTTGGGACACATCAGACCATTACATTAGCTTAGGGATAAGTTTAAACTCTCTGTCCTCATAGCTTCTGAGTTGAATTTCGAACCATTCAACTAGGTACTAGGAAGGGGAGAAGGAGTCATAGGAAGGTGTATGCTTAATCCTTACCCCTACAAGCTGTAGAGAGAGAACTGATTTGTATGAGATGACATAGCAGACTTAAGGCTATCTTCAGGCACACCTGACAGAAGTAATACAGATTTGGGTTTAGAGACCTGACAATGCTGTAAATTGAATAGTCTGTGGGGCTTGGTTGGTTTTGACATTGTCAACATTTCAGTGAAGGCTCTCAGGATCTATAGTTTGCATGTTGGTGCTAAGCATGGCAGATAGTTTTTCATCTTCTCTCCCTGTTCCCACCAAAGAAATCCTCAGTGAACCAAAGCTCATGGGCCTTACTATCTGTAATCTTGATAAATTGATTCTCAGTATGAAAGCGCAAGTGTTAAAAATTTCTTGTACAGTGAAAAGCAGAGCTGAAAATGAGATTCATTGTCTAATCAAACAGGGATCAAAATGATTGTTGCCATTGTATACAAAGAAAGGCAATAACTATGCAATGTACATTTCCTTCTCGGAGATCTTTTGAAAAAAAATTAATAAGATTAACATTGTGGATGTCAGCTGGTTTCGCCTTTGCAGATGCCAGACAGCATTAGCAAAAAGAACCAGATGTAAGTTCTTTAGCTAATGTCATTAGATTGCTTCCCTCCTACATGCCAGCATGAGATTTGTTTTAATGAAATTAGACCTGAACACATCCAACAACGCTACGTCAGTAGTAGAGCCTGGAAATAATTTATTGTAGGTGACAGAGAACAGATATAAATTACAAACTATGTCTAGTGAGATGGGGAAAATGAATCATTAGCCACTGATGGCCACCAGTACTACTGATCACAGAAGGGTAATATCACTGGCAGACATAGCATCAGTGGTTGAATGGCATTGTAGGGACCTCTTGAAATGAGACAGGTCCTTGTAATATCATAGAAAATCTGAAGTTTCCTTTACCCATCTTAATTTTGGAGTATGAGTCATGCACTGCTGCTACCTGGTCTTGATATCCCTCCTTAGATAAATAGTTCCACATCAGGGACACAAATACTCCACAGAAAATACTGTTTCACATAGGCTGGCCAAGTATTGTTAGAGTTATTCCATATTTCTCTTAAAAACTTTCTTTCAGTTCATCGGCTTGTGAGCATTTACATGCAATTTTCCTTCCTTGATACAGGTTTGGACCAATTTGCGGTAAGTATTCATTAAAATACTAATATAAGATAGGGATGACAGGGCAGCGGCATTATAAGAAATACTTTCTTTTATTTTTATGTTGTATTTGGACAGGCTGACATGGAGTTAAATTTGCCCATAGCAGCCGTCTCAGTGCTGTGCTTTTTATTGGTAGCTAGAAAGTTGCTGAGAACACACCAGTGTTTGGGCTGCTGCTGGGCAGTGCTTGCACAATGTCAAGGCCGTCTCTCTAACATCACCCCTCGCCAGCAGGCTGGGAGTGAGCAAGATCTTGAGAGCGGACATAGCCAGGAGAGCTGACCCAAACTGACCAAGGGGATATTCCCTAGCATATGACATCTGCTCAGCAATAAAAATTAAGGGAAATGAAGTGGGGAGACATCTGTTATGATGATATTTGCCTTCCGGACCCACTGCTACAGGTGCTGAAGCCCTTGCCTCCCAAGAAGTGTCAGGACATTTTCTGCTGATGGGAAGTGGAGAATAAATCTTTGGTTTTCGTTTGCTTACATGAGTGGCCTTTGCTTTTGCTTTATTAAACTGCCATTATCTTGACCCACAAGGTTTCTTCCCTCCAACTGATTTTCTCCCTGCCTTGTCCTGCTGCCCTGGTTTGAGTTAGAGCAGAACTCATTCTGGTCAGTGATTTCACTTTCCAGCTCAGTCTCTGCTCAATGACGGCACTTTCTGAGGTTAACGGTGTATTTCTGCGGACAGTGTCTGCTTCTAGCAGTGATGACGCTTGATGTTTGCAGTCACTGCCAGGGACTGGGATGCAGAAAGGCTCTGGCTTATACTCGCTCCTGTGCAGACCAAGGTCACTGCTAAATCCTGTGTGTGTGCCACGGTGGGGGTGCAGTGAGTGAGAGGCTGCACCCGCGGGG